>NW_009952690.1:1571066-1573103 GCF_000747805.2 Chaetura pelagica
CTTCCACAGCCTGCCCCTGCTCAGGTGCATATTCGTGCGGGAGAGGGTCACCGTCGTCCACGCCCACAGCTCCTTCTCTGCCATGGCCCACGACGCCCTGTTCCACGCCAAGACCATGGGGCTGCGGACCGTGTTCACGGACCACTCGCTCTTCGGGTTTGCGGATGTCAGCTCGGTGCTTACCAACAAGCTGCTGACGGTGTCCCTGTGCGATACGAACCACATCATCTGTGTCTCCTACACGAGTAAGGAGAACACGGTGCTGCGAGCAGCTCTAGACCCTCGGATAGTTTCTGTCATCCCCAACGCTGTCGATCCCACTGACTTCACTCCAGACCCCTCAAGGAGGGATGACAGTACAATAACCATCGTTGTTGTCAGCAGACTCGTTTACAGAAAAGGTAATGGGGGGTAAAATGTAAGTTTGTTTTGGTAGCTTTTTCTTTCGGGTGTGGTGAGGAAGGTCTTGGTTAGGTGCCTCTTATCTGTGGTGTGAATTGGTTTTTAAATAGGAATGACAAGTGGATGGTTCTGAGATTTAAGTGTCTGTGCTCAAGAAGAAGAAGTGCACGTTTCAGTTTGCACATGTTGGGTTCAGAGGTGTGCTTCTTTTGAAATACTGAAGATAATGAAAATGGAAATGTGTGAAATAGAAGGTTGGTCTTATATTACGGGTATGATTTAGGCCCTAACCTATATATTCTGTTAAAAAAGCTTTAACTTTTCCTAATCTAATCAAGCAACAGCAACCTATGAGGTTTTTTTCATATTTGTCTCTAATAGATCACAAGTTGTTTTTCTTTCTGAATTTTGTGTAACTGTCTTCTAGAGTCTTTGTTTATCTTCTCTTGATTGGAATTACAGCAGTAGGTTACATCATGCTAAGTTCTCAAATCAAATACAGTAACGTCTTGCCCTGAATGTTGTGCTCTTAGGTATAGATTTGCTTAGTGGCATAATTCCTGAGCTCTGCCAGAAATACCCAGAATTACATTTCTTAGTTGGAGGAGAAGGACCAAAACGCATCGTACTGGAAGAAGTCCGGGAAAGATACCAGCTACATGACAGGTTTGTTCTGGGCGTGTCTGTGACCCTTCAGTGTGCTTTAGAGGTGGGAAAGACAACAGCAGCACTCTTTCTGCTTGCCCCTCGCCTGTAAACAAAATCAAACCCTAAAAACTCAAGGCTGGAGAAGATGAAAGCTAATTGAATACAAGGCAGGTAGACCAGACACTAACTGAAGACTTAAGCAGTTGAACTATGATCCAGACCTGCAATTTACAGAGATAGCCCCTCTGTGAACTTTCTACTCGAGTCAGAGAAAAGGTGACTTAGATACAAGTTTATCATATTCCTCTCTGAAACTGCAATGTTTGTATCACATACTACAGTGTAGCATAAGGTGTTAGCTACTTTGTGTCACTGCTGCTTGTGATGATGACTGCTATTTATGTCTTGCATTATTCCAGTGTGGGGTAGAGCTTACCTAGTATGTGTCCTTGTGGTACTATGAATGGGTTTCTTTGCTGCTACCATGTTGCCAAAATGTTCCTGTGATGCTGACGTGTTTGTAGTTCTGTTGTTATTCAAAGAGTTTTGTGTGGCAAGGACAAGGTTCTTAATTTTCCATTTCCTTGGCTCTGTACTCTGTTCTGTACTTCTTATTCACTCTTTTCTGTTTCTCAGTGTCTATTCAAAATAATAAGTCCTGATCATTTGATCCTAAATACATTTCTTTTTTATCCTCTCCCTAGACATAGGGATTGATAAGACTTCACACTAGAAATTCAGATAATACAACTAAACTTAGAAAGTATGACAGATCGTAATTAACTGCACGAAGGTGTATTCTGTCACAGAACTAAAAAGCTCATTATCAATGCTTTGAAGGCAGTTACTACTAAAACACAGCAACTTCTCCCCCAAAATGTATTTTTAGAAGTTTCTTTTAGTGTGAAAATAAGAAACAATGTCTTCTATTTCTTCACTGCTGAAAAAAATTAGTGAAAACCCAACAAACATGTCTGTCTTCTTTCC
>NW_009952690.1:1573289-1588054 GCF_000747805.2 Chaetura pelagica
TTTCCCTATGGAAGTGTGAACGATTGGTACGTTTTTCAGAATATGTAACATTACACAACATTATTACAGTCCAAATCTAGTGTTTTATCTGTTGTTGTTTTTTTTTTTTTTCTTGCATGCAGGGTACGTCTCCTAGGAGCCTTGGAACACCAGGATGTTAGGAATGTTCTTGTTCAGGGGCATATTTTTCTCAACACTTCTCTCACTGAGGCCTTTTGTATGGCAATTGTAGAAGCAGCAAGCTGTGGTTTGCAGGTAAAAAAAAATACAAGTATCTCAACTATCTAGAATGCATGTATCCAATTTAAACAAAGTTCATGATTAAATAATAAGTGCTTGCACGCTTTGATTTAATCAGGCTTTGTCTTTGCAAAATGCAGGTTGCCTTTCCAAAATGCTGTTTCGTATGTACGCATTCACGAGAGTTTTGGGGTAGTTGATGTTCATGGAGGTTCACTTTGACACTACTTTAAGAGTTGTAGAAAAGTGTTGCATGAGCATGGCTTGACTTTGGTTAATCAGGCATACTGAATTGCCAAACTCAACTATTGAAAAGCCCTTTGTGGCTAATTTACAACTCAGGTCGGCAACTCTAACAAGTTAAATCAACAGATACAAAGAACTGAGACTCTCATGTTAAAATCTAAAGAAACTTTTAAAAAATACAGACTGATAAGAATATCTGATATACAAAAAGTCTAGAAAATGTGAGGGATTTTTTTTTTACCTTCAGTATCTTCTGATAGTTACTACCTAGTTGTGGTAGTTGCTCCCTGCTCGTCAGTTTCCCCCTCTAGAGGTTGGGAAGTTCTGCAGTTTTCATATTGTTGCCTGACATTTAGAGATGGTTGCGTAACCTGAGTCTTAGTTTCTGATTTCCCTTTAAAAATAATTCAGATTAAAATTACTGAACTTCTAAATAAATTCTTGTGAATGTGAATAGCACAGAAAGGATTAACTGAAGACAGATGTAGTAAAACTGTCCTCTCCAAGTACAAGTTACTGTTTCCAAGAGGGGCTATGGAGAAAAAGTCCAAAATCTGGTAAAAAGATGTAGTTGTGTACTGTGAAAAACACCTTTAAAAAAGATGTCTCAGAAGCCACATAAGTGTTCCGTCTTACCATGCTACCAGAGAATCATTCTGATCATTCTTAAAGGTGATCTGCTACACTAGGTCTTTTCTAGGACCTAGACCTTTAGTTTGCTTACAGGTAAAATTCCCAAAACATGTAACCACTAATTGTTTTGTTGGGTTTTTTCCTGTTCTTCTAAAGTGCTGCATCTAAACAGTGCAGTAACAGTGCTGCCAGTATTTTCTTGTTATGCAGCATGTGTGCTGTTTCTTTTGTTTCTTTCAAAGGTGGTGAGTACAAGAGTTGGTGGGATTCCTGAAGTGCTTCCAGAGGATCTCATTATTTTATGTGAACCCTCTGTGAAGTCTTTGTGTGATGGATTAGAAAAAGCTATTGCCCAGCTGAGATCAGGAGCACTTCCATCTCCAGAAACTGTTCATAATAAAGTAAAGACATTTTATACGTGGAGGAATGTAGCAGAAAGAACTGAGAAAGTATGTATAACTACTTTTAAATTCTCTTCAAGTGCATTTCTGAAAGAGCTGCTTTTTTGAAACATCACTGTGTACATTCTCTATGTAATCTTTCATTGTACTTTTTCAGTGTGTTTCTTGTCCAGCACACATGGTTTAAAAAGGTTCAGAAAGGGTTTTTACTTTTTTTTTTTCCAAATACATCCCTAGATAGGTGTTTCTTTCTATTTGCATTTTTTCTATGTCAGAACTGCCAATAAATATTCTGAAGAGCAGCCTAGATATTTAGTTACATTTCTAACTGTGTTTTTTCCAGTCTTCATGTTATGTAACTTTTCTGGCATAACTGGAAAACATGCTGTATAAGAGGTATGAAAAGGAAAAGACAGAATTCATACTGAAGTTTTACCTGCCACGTGCTAACAAGTGGTTTAAAGTTATGATAGTTTAATGCTGGCAGGCTGAACATAGCAGAAATTATGTCAGCTATGGATGTAATGAGGATAAATTGTCACACTTCTGAAATCAGATTTCAGGATTAGAACTGGGGTTCATTGTAAAAACTCTGCCATTATTGAAGAATGTTACATGCAATGTTATAAATGCCTGTGGAGATCTGTCACTTTTCACTTTGTCCCCTTTGTTTTAGGCAAAAGAGTAGCTGAATCACAGGCCTCTTAATTACATTGTAGTGTACTCAGATGTGTATCTCTTATGATTGTCTTTGAAGTATCATGTGCAACCAGTTTCTTTTGTTGTTGTCAAGTGCCATGAGTACAATTCATGTTATGATTTTGTAACTGCAAGCAGCATTTCAATGGCAAAGTTTTTACGAAAGTTAGTCTAGATTTCAGTTTCCTTTGTAGCCCTTTCTTAAAAAAACAAACACAACAAAACCAGCCTTGATGAAGGAAAATGTAAGTATAACTGGAAGAAGTACACATGGAACTTATTTCTACTTAATGAAGTACACTTTAGGTCTGTCAAAAAAAGTAAAATTTACCTTAATTAAATCAACGAAATTTCTAGAGCAGTTCTCATAAATCAACATTTATGATCTGTAAGACTTTGTTGGGTGATATTTCTCCCATCTAGTCGCTAGGAATAGGTAATTTATTTTACATGTTGACAACAAGGTACTCTCTGATTTTTGAGGTAGAAGCAACATAGTTTTAAGATCTTACTTTCTGTCTCTTCTCCTTTTAGGTGTATGACAGGGTTGCAGGTGAAGTAGTTTTATCAATGGATGAACGGCTTACCAGACTCATGTCTCATTGTGGCCCAGTGACTGGGTGTATTTTTTCTCTTTTTGCTGTTCTGAACTTCCTTTTCTTGGCGTTTCTGAGGTGGATGACTCCAGATTCCATTATTGACGTTGCAATAGATGCCACAGGACCTAAAGGTGCATGGACTAAACAGTATTTTTTGGGGAAAAAAAGGAAGAGTTAAAGAAGAACTTCCAAGCTCCTAAAATTCTCAAATGGAGACGAAAGGATGCATCGGTGTTCTAAAGGTTTTGATGCTTCTTGATAGAGACATTATTCTGAATATTCTTCCATTTCTTTCTGGAGTTCTTGGAAAGAAACTTGGTTAAATGTGCTACCTCAATTTAGGATTATGTTTTAACTTAGTTTTGGATTCATGCAAATTTTTGGACCTCTTTTTTGCACTTAGAGCCGAGAGAAGAATATGGATTTTTATATGTGTCAAAAGCTTTTGAGACAAAAAGATTTTTCTCAATAACCTGAATATTATAGAAAGTGACTATAAACTTTAGCAGTATTTGGGGAAACTAAACACAAAAACTATTAGCTTGCAGTAGTCCCTGCCTGATTCCTGATACTTACTATAATTTTTATTTTGAGACCTATTTAAAAATAGGTCTCAAACCCAACAAAACTCATTTTTTATCTCCTAAGATGAAAACGGCACTTGAAATTAGTCATGAAGTCCATTACCAGAGCAATTTCAGAGCCCTAGTATTAGCTGTGTTGTTCTAGTGACAGTGTTTTGCCTCCGTAACGTTATTAGTTTGTTCTACCCTCGTCAAAATAAGATCATCCTGTTGCTAAATCAAAACTTTATAATTATTTTTTTTATAGTTTCAGAGGTGCTAAATTTCTTCTGTTCACTTACATGTGTGAAAGCCATGTCAAGGTTATAGTGTTTTTTTAAAGTATATCGGGGAATAAATTACATTATTTAGAGATAATGCAGCCTTCAGAAACAGCTCAGGCCTGACTACTCCTCCAGCAGACTATGCCAAAGTGTGAAGTAACACATGTGTGCACGTGGGAGAGAGACAGTAACCTGTGAAGGGCTTAACAAGCATCATTGTGCTCACTTGCCCTCTCTCCCCTCCCCCTTGTTTTACTTATTTTTTTGTATTCTTTTCCATTCCCCTTTCATATGACCAAAATGGCCTTTCAGTCCATCTCTGGGAGACACAGTGTTTAATGTGCGTGATTTCACCTAGACCACATCAGCGACACTGTCAGGCAGGTTCTGCATGTCAAATCTTGGGAAGATGTCACTTAAATGGAAATAATCAATAGGTATTACTTTTGTGGAGAGAGAAAAAAAATAAAAATAAGTGACTCTGCATCTGTTAGCATGCCTAAGAAATCTATACCTGGGACAACAGGCAGCACGACTTATGAATGAATGTATGAGTTAGTTATCTTCTTTATACCAACCACCTCTAAAATTCCCCTCTGCCTAATGCATTAGGCTAATTTCTTTTTCAAGCATCACTGAAGTTTAAAAATATTATTTTGTGACTGAGTGTTATGTAGTGTTGGACACTATTAATATTAAACCTGTGCAATATGGAAGTACTGTTTTCAAACCCTTGAAAGGCAGTATTTAAAGAAGACTTCTGTCAATTTCATCTTGTTTGTGTAGAGCTGTAGTTATTCTAACATCTGACATTTTATAATTTCATTGAACATATTTTCATGAAATACAGAAGTGAAATAAATGCCATATACAAAGTCTATTTTCTTTTACTAGAATTTTTAGCCTTTGATATATAACGTGCAATATGCATTGTATTACAATATGAGTTCTTCAAATTCTGCATTAAAAGTAGAGACCAGCTAAAATGGTGCCACACAGATTATGAATAAAGGGGTGGAATTAACAGTAACATTTTACTTTTCAGATTTACTTAAAAAGAAAAAAAAACAACTTTCAAGTTTCTAACAACTTTTTAAAAATACTGATTATCATTCCAGGGAAATTATATGTGTGTGTGTGTGTGTGTATATAGATACACATCTTTTGTTGATTCTGGTTTATTTCTTTTTGGTTTCTTGCAACATCTACAACCACAAAGCTAATTTTCAATGGGATTGTGAATCCATTAAAATATTTCTCTCCTTTGTGGAATACTGTGTACTTATGAATAACATAATGAAACATTGTTATAGTTTTGTTTATAAGACAAATGTACAAGTTTATTTACCTTTCTGTAATGAGTGGATATTTTCCATTGATATGTGGGAATATACAGTTAGAAAGTACAGACATATAGTCCATATTGATGCTTCCCATCACTGATGGTTGGATTTCTTATGAAAAAAAAATTATTAAAAAACATTTAATGAATTTATTTATTAAATTGTGTCCATATCTGGTTTAACTACAAAGATACTGTTTCTCAAAGAATGCAACCTGTATTGCTTATATACCCTTTATGGGACTGATTTACTTACTGGCTTTGTGCAGTGGAGTAAGGGATAATGTCACTCAATCAGTCACCATTTAAACAACATCAGTGGATGACTTGGAAAAGTTTAAATAAAATAATAGCAATAATAATAAAAAAGCAGAGATAATGAGTGTATTTTATGAATAGGTACTTAGAAACTAATAAAATAACTGCTTAAAAAATCTAAATATTTCAGTTGTGCTTATAGGTAACATTTGATCATTGTGAGATACTAAGGAAATGTTACCAAGGAGAGTGATACTGAATAATGCCTTGCATAAAGCAGAGCCTCCTCTGTGGAGGAGGAGGAAAAACCCAAAAACCTTCCATAAAGAAGCTCACCCTCTTTCCTAAAAGGGACCATTCTTCTGCAATGACATTCCATCCCACATGCGTAAGGAGAAATAGTGTTTCCAATACATTTTTTGCAGACACTGTGATTTAAGGTGTATAGACAGAGTGTTGGTAATTGAAAATTGTGTGTTAAATGGAAACAAGTATCACGTAAAGGATGAATATGACTCATCTTTCAGAGTGTGTAAGGGGATGTGGATAGATCTGTAAGAAGGTAAATACACTTTTAATGTACTTACTTTTGTGGTCAAGGTTTTCTGCATCTTTTAAAATAAACTTATTTTTTCCCCTTTTGATATTTCTCTTCATTAGTCTTTTTTAATATAAACAAATACTTATAAACAAGTAATTGTAAAAAGTGCATCTTTTTGATGCTCCAGTAAAATACAAATCTTATGTAAATAGATAGAAGAAGAATCAGCCTCAAAATACATGGTTTCACAGACTTTTAAAAATGTAAATATTTTTAATGTTTGATTTGCTGACATTAAATTACACTCATCATATTTGCTGCATATTTTTTATGGCACTAATTAGCATTTTAACTTTCACATTTTTCCTAATTACTTAGTTGGATAAAAGGTGGGTATTTTTTGTGAAAGGAACAAAAACTAGAGGCAAAATGTGTTGATAGATCTGAATTTACCATTGCACTGAAATGCATTTTTCATGTAAAGTTAACAGGCCCATTGGGTAGTTAGTAGACTCTGACCTGCTTTGACACTGGCATAACTTCTGCAGATTGTTTGTGTGGGGTTCACTGAACTTTAACTGTGCATAAGCTGGTTGTCTGGTAGACACTAGTTCTTTAAGCTTATTGTTTAAGTGGGAGGGACTGATGGCAGGCACTGGGAGGGACTGATGGCAGGCAGCTAGAGAAGTCATGCCCTGCTAGCACAGGCTTTGGAGGCAGACGGGGAAATTAATTTCTTGCTGGAGCTGGCTGGCTTCCTGCCCAGGCAGCAGCAGCAGTTTCAACAACTAGACCTTAGGTGATGTGCTGGGTGACTGATAGGTGAGAAGAATCCCAGGTCTGCTTGTGTGAGAGCAAGCAGCGAGTCACTATATACACCCCTTTGTCAAAGCAGGAGTGTTGTCGTTGTGCTGACCTAAGGACACAAATGAGGCTAGGCTTGTATGGGAAGTAGTGTCATTTATTAGATCAAACTGACAGAAAAAAAAATAAAGGTGACTAAAGATGTGACTCCAGCACATCTTTGTTCAGATCTGTTCCCTTTGAGATAAGGGTTTATCTTTTTTTTTGTTTATTTCCCAGTTGTCTTACTTCGAATATATTTGTTGTGCAAACTTTCAACCATACACATTAGAAATACACTGCTGTAACTTAAAGTGTCTAGCATTAGTATAGACCAATAACTTACTTTTGTTGAGAAGAGAATCTTCTTTATTTAAAGAAGAATAAAGAAGTAATCTTTATTTCTTTGCCAAATTCTGCAGGTCACACCTAACATTTCTCACTGTTGGCTAAAGTTAAGGTGAACCATAGTGAAAATCAGTTGCCTTCTAAGCTGGACTGCCTTTTGTTATGTGCTTATTCCTTGCATGTTTGTAAATTAAGGATATGTAAACATTAGGTTTTACATTGTGCTATATCTGTTCTGTATCTGCATTATGTTGCTCACCTTTCTTTAACTTCCAAAATATGAAATTTTTGTGAGTGATCACACCAGATCCTGCTACATCTTACCTGACTGCCACCTTCACCAGTATTAATACTTCTCAACTTTGCTGTTCAGTCATCTTCCCACTGTTTTGGAATTTTTTCTTTCTTAATCCAAGGCAGCAATTTTCCTAGTATTGTACATTATAAGCAGATTAAGAGATCACATGAATTTTCCTCAAATGACTCCATAATTTAACTAAAAATCTTTAGTTGTCTTGTTCTGAAGCCAGGAGGGTGATTTTGCTGCTACACAAATAGAACTTGTCCTTCTGGAAGACTCATGTTCTCATGACTGCTTCCAAATGGTCAAAATTCCTTTACAGATAAGAAAATCACCTCATCTCCAGTTTCTTGTATTTTTCTGAGGATTGTGGACTTTACAATTCTAAATACTATCTGACAGGCTGATTGTGAATGAAGGTCTGTTTTCTGTTCTGTCTCTTAAAAGGAGCTGTTTCTTCTTCCTTACATTTTGCTGAGTGCTAATTGTGTAATCATACATGAAAAAGATTTCTCCCTCATTTAGGCTGGTGATGCATTTATAACATCTTTTTCCTGTTTACTCTTTCTTCTTTGTATCTTCTGTTCTTTACACTTTTTGCTATTCCTCTGGCTTCAGGAGGAGTGTTTTTGTTATCTCATTATTTTCTAGGGCTAAATGATCATCCCTTTTTTGGTCCGTGTTTGCTTGCTAATCTCTCATTTTTGTGTCCCAGTTGAGCAAGCTGAACTCTTTTTGCTCTTAACATGTATTCTGTGTCTTCAGCTGTCTTGTCCTGTGGCAAACAACACTTAAGTGACTAAAAATAGGCATTTTTCCTCTTTTGGATTCATAGATGGTTTAGTTTCCACAAGCGTAATATAATATAATATAATATAATATAATATAATATAATATAATATATTACATTACATTACATTACATTACATTATATTCATACTGTGCAAAGAAGGGTATACATAATATTTATGTAAGGTGTTAAGTTATTGGTAAAGATGTAGTATCTTGGTTTAATTCAGAATTTTAGAAGAATCGGTTCACTTGAAAAAATGAAAAGATAGCTTGGGGTGTTTTTTCAGTCTGTCTGCATGTATGTTGTATATCATTCTAGTGCATCTGGGAGGGCAGAGTGCTGAAGACAGCAAAGGACTAAGCCAGCTGTGTTGCTATAAAACACAACAAATTGCATCTAAAATGTCCAGGGAAATAATTTGCTGTAAAATTTCCTTCTGCATATCCACCGCCTTCTTAAGATCTCTAAGACATGGGAGTCATCCTGCTCCTTCCCTTGACAAGTGTGTAAATTGAAGGGTAAGAGAACCTGGGGAAGGAGGGGCTTCAAATAAATAAATAAATCAATCAATCTCCTGCTGGAGATTTCCTACAGGAAAACAGGAAACAAGAAAAGTTTAAGTGAAACGAAAATGGTGTATTCTGCACAGATTCAAGTAATTACATGCCGAAAAAATACTCTGTTCCCTATGGAAGCCATGTCCCTTCACCAAGGTAAAAGGGCAGTTAAAGAAAGGCTGCATCTTCAGTTTCAAATCTTGCACTTCTGAATCACTGATGTATGATATAAAAATATTTCCATTCTTTCAAAGCAGTAAGATGCTGTTTGCAAGAGATATTAATCAACACCACTTTTTATCCCTGAGTGATGGAAAATACCAGTATGTTATAATATGTTTCTGATTAGACACTTTGAATGTATTTTTCTCCTCCTAGAATAACTTTGACTTCTTAGCCTTGGCTATGAAAATATGTGGGTTTAGGTCAGATTCTTTAGTGATAATGCTTTTCTTTGATATGCTTGCCTTTGTTCTGTATGAGTACCAGCAAGGCCTGTCAAAAGATGGGAAAGATAGAAAAGTATTCTTCCTGCAGCATCTTTGAAGAAGTTTTGCAACTTTACCTATGCAGCCTTTGTAAACGGGGCTGCTACATCGAAGAATAAATGTAATGAGCATGTATAGGCTTTCAGGTGAGATGGAGAACATCTCTCTGAACATTTATTCTAGTTCATGTGGGCTTGGGAAATGCTTACTTTTTGTTTCCTGTATGGCATGGGATGCTCAAACTATCTTATCCTTGATATTGTTACTTAGTGTCAAATAGCCCATGCCAAATGAAACCAGAATGTATTTTTGGTAACTGAGGAACAGCAGGTTCTGGAGGGTTTAAAATAGATGACATATGATACCAAGAATAGCCCAGTGCAACTTCACTGACCTGTGAAACTATTCAAACAGCAAACCAAAATGGAGGGCAGTTCTATACTCCACGCTTTCACTAACATTTATTTTGCCATTTTTGCTCTGTTTTGCTTCAAGCTTTTAATTAAGATTTCCTTGGCTTTGCTGACCCATTTCTATATTGTTAAAGGCAACAGAAAGGAGGCTGCCAGGATAGCAGAAGAGATCTATGGAATAGTCCCAGGTAAAGTAAAAATATCAACACTCTGAACATTTAAATGTGTATTTGATGCATCTTTGTAACCTGATTATTTAAATCATAGAGTTACCATAAAATGAGGAACCTCTTGCTAAATGCATGAGTAAATGTTTTAATCTGAAATGCCTTCCATTTCTAGGGTGCCTGCAGTGTCAGTATGTGCTGGCATGATTTAGGTGTGCAAAATACGAGACTCCCAACATTTACCCAGAATGAACAAGGGCAACATTTGCTCAAGACTCTATGGTAGATAAAATTATTGTTCTTGGAAACAAGGCACTCTTTATCTGGGGTTACAGATGGCTTCAATGAAGAGCTAGCTTTACTGCCAGAGAATATTTAGGGAAAACTTTTAACATGCTGATTTTCTGAAAGGAGATGCAGGAGGATATGACTATTAATCCAAGCCAAGATGCTTGTTAAATCAGATAGTAAAAATGAACACAGCTAAAATTATTCTGAAAAATACACAGCATAGGAATATATTGTATTTAGCAGACTATTTAGTAGGGCAGTTTGGGCTGGCTTTGTTTGTTTGTTTTGGTGGGGTTTTATTTTGTTTTGTTTTTTTTCCCCAAGTGATTTTAATCCTTCACATGTATAAGTAGACATGTATTCGCATGCCCAGTAATCCCACTAATTAAAATGACATAGTATTTAAAATTTACTGCTAACTAAGGCTTCCTTTCCTACTTGAAGATTCTTATCAGTGTTGTGACATCACACTTTTGTGCCTCATTTATTGGGCACTTGCTTCATTATGATCAGTGCTGCCATGAACAGCCACAGGAATATGAGGGGAACATGGATGGTTTGAGATCTCCATCCAGAGCACAGAGATTAAGATTTGGCCAAGAAAACTACTGCAGCAAAGCATTTTTTTTACAAAGCCATTATATACATATATGTCTGGGTTATTAATTTATTTATTAGTCTCCAGAATGTAATTCCAAGCATTAATTAGTGTCTTTTTTTTCCTATTGCCTTAATGCAACTGTAGTCAGATACAGATTTTTTTTGCAGTTTTTCCTTCGTGCAGGTTCTTATTGAAGGGCCTTGAAATTTAGCAGACCACCTATTTTCATCTGTAAGTTGCCATTTGCAAAAAGCCATTACGGATAATCTTTCAAAACATAAGATCATGTGGTGCTCTTGCTGAGGCACTATATTGGATTACAGGCAGATCTTCACAGCCTTTTCCTTTGCAGTGAAGTAGTGCAGCAACAGGGCTGCTTCATTTACCTGAAGACATTTTAAAAGACAGTGTTTTCAGACATGTCGCTCCCAACTGTAAAGCAAAGATGTGCCACATATGGGAACTATATTTGCCACATGTTTCAGGGAGGTAGGTTGCTGTGGCTGGCATGGAAATGTGCAGCAGCATGTTTTTTTTCGTGATGAGGTGTTTGAGTGCATATATGTGCATTGTAAATGCACATGACATGCACTTGCATGTGCTATATTATATGCATAAAAGGCACTGTAGCTCTGTCATCTGAGTTACTTCTAAATCTTCCTGCTTTGTAAGTACCCTGGTTTCTGTCACTTGCAATGTCTTCTGACTTTCTGAGCTGAGCTTTCCTATTTTAGTCACCAGCACAATGAGGGATGTGGGTTTTTTAGTATTTTCAGGCAAATATTTCTCAGTCCCTGCCTGATTCCTGGTGTGTCTTACTTGGTCTTTAGAAGCCTGGTCACATATTGTGCTGGCTGGTCTTTTCTTGCCAGCTTTTTGCCTTAGGAGACCAGGAATAGCTCCTTAAATGGAAACTAAAGTAACAATTATTGTTAAAACTATAACCCTACAAGCTGAAGTGCACCCCCATTCTCAAGTAGCAAAAGGAAACTCCCTTGACCAAGGCTGAAACCTCTGCTGCGTCCTCAAGTCCCCAGGGATGCATCTGTGCCTCTCATTGATTTCTCCTTGCCTTGTATAACAACTGAAATAGAGATAAATCACCCTGTTCTCTCTGGTGTGTGGCGTAGCTGAAAAAACAGGACAAGGGTTTCAAATACAGTGCTCGTGGGGTTACTGTAGAACAGAACATGAATACAAGCACTGGTATTGTTTCTGTCCTGTGGCACTATACATGCAGCTGGCCTTTGGAGAAATACCACACTCTGTGTCATGGTATGGTTATGAATTTTAGTATAGGACAAGAAAATATGCTCTCTACTTGACTTGAAGGGATTTAGCCTGGGATGACTGACTATGGCTGTAGGTAGTAGCTAGCCTAAGTAATTTATTTTTTTTTCTTGGCACATGAATCAGTTAAGATGATAAAAAGGGCAAGGTAGCTTACATGAAGGAGTCTGAAAAGTTCAACAGCTCAAAATTAATAAGGACAAAAAAAGTAAAGCCTCGGGCAGAATTTATTTTTCCATGTCTTTTCTGAAACCTTCCAGTGAGGAGGGGAATGAAACCCCTTACCTGGTAATCTGAGCTGAAGGATATTAATGATGAAATTATCTGTTCAAGAAATAAAACTGCCAGGAACACACTAGAATTCATTTGATGGACAAGTCATGCCCACATTTCCCTGCTATGAGAATCTTAATGAAGTGCAAGAGAAGCTGGAATATGATTTGTGACAAAAGATCCCCAAGAAAGACAGAGGCTGATACAGTTTTGAACAGAATTGCAGGGCTCTGAAGTCTCAAGTTGAGTCCCATCAGCACTAAACTCGTGGTCTTTACTAAAGCATGTTTTTAGCTGTTTTTAAAAGTTCTGCCAAGAAGCTTTTAAGTAGGTCCCTTAGCAAGCAGCCAGTTTTCTCAGGAGTGTTGAGCCCTCAGCTGCTCTGCTGAAATCAATTTACTGAACAGCTTCACTACTGACCCTACACTGATTTCAGTCCCAATCTGCATTTACATGCAGATGTTTTGGTTTTTTCCCTGTTCTCCAAGGATCTGTTTTTTTCTGTTTACCTGAACTACCTTTTATGCATTTACTGTTTCAGGCAGCTGGGCAGACCGGTCCGCTCTTCATGATGCTGCCTTCCAGGGACGCCTCCTTTCTTTGAAAACCTTGATTGCACAGGTAAAAGCCCACAGGTAAAGAAAAATTTGGGAATGCAACTGTAGTTTCTGTTGAATCGCACCTGTGAGTTGGTAGCTGGTAATAGACTGCAGCAGGGCATAAGAAACACAGCTGTATAAACAATATATCTGCATGCACTAGTTTCCTTAGTTAGGATGCTGGGAACAAGCCCAGAACAAAGATTGTTACAGCTTGTAGCTTGCTGGATGATAAAAAATGATCCTTGGGCTCTTTTTCAATGATAAACTAGGCAAACTAGGCTTGAGAATAGGGACAATACATACATATCAGCTATTTTAAAAATTTAAAATGGCATAAAGCTGTAAAAGTACATCTTGCTTTATAAAAAAGCAAGGATAGTCCTAAGAGAGAGCTGTCAGGCTGAAACCCTCTGATTCACACGAAACCAAGAGTTCAGGTGAAAGGAAGAGAGGAGGAAAGAATGTACTAGAAAGGACAAGAAGCTGGACATCAAAGTCAGCAGCTGCAAAGGGACAAGTTACAGTTCTTCATGCTTTGCCAACCATCTTAATGTCTTAAACTCAGTGTCCTCATCTGGCACGAATGAGCAACTGTTCCCCTCATCCCTCCAGTCAAGACAGCTGCAGGGAAATCAGTTCCCTGAGTGTAAGCTCTGTGATTTGGCCATCAGACTTTTTATATTCAATATTTTTACCAGTGAGGCAATAACTCAAATGCACAACATCCTCAAGGATGGAGCTGACAGCACAAAATTTTCCACTCCAGACAACTGCAGAGGCATGGTGATGGCTAAAAAAATGTTGTTGTTTACATCTGGTTTCTCCCCTCCCATTTCCTTATCCCTCTTTCCTTTACCTGCTGATATCAAATCATTTCATGGAAAAGAAAATGTTGGAGGTCAGAGATCACAAGGAAGTGGGCTCATTCATTCAGGGCATTGCTGATTTTCTGACCAGCATTTCTCCATTGATGCTGACCTTACAGCATTTTATTAATGAAAGGCACCCAGTGTTGTCGTTATACACTGGTCATGGTTATACACTGGAGAAACATCCACTGTTGTGGTTATATATCATTAAATTAATCTACCCTTTCTCGTTCCTCCAAAGACACTTAGTCTGGGGAGTGAAGGGTGAGGGTCCTTGCTTATTAAAACAGATCAAGGCAGCAATGTCTGTAGAAAGTGAATTGCGGGTGATTCATCAGAGCCTGATAAATGTAGGGATTAAAGTGTTCATGGAGCAGCATAATCATTGCTCCTTGCTTCTAATATAGTTACATTTGAAGCCTAAAATTAAATATGGACCTGCACTTTAGGGTATATGTGGGGCACTTAGAAGTCTCTGCCATAGCTTTCAAGAAAGCCATTGAGGCTTCTGCTCCCTGGGGGATGCCTGGAAGTAAGAGAATGATGGAACACTGGAGTTTTGAAATAGCTCCAGAACTCAACAGTGTGTGATCCAGCACCAAAAGAAGAGTTTGATTTTTCACATACACTGGGAAGAGTTTATAACCATCTGAAAACAAGGTTTAACAGGAGCAATTTTGCAAACAGCCATAGTAAGATCTGTAACTCAATCTCCGTTTTGTAATGGAAGGAATTGCTATTTTGCTTGGGATATCAATAATTATTCTTTCACTTACAATTACCCAATTTTATTTTATAAATATATATATCTGAATAGTGACTGAGAATAGCTTTCCTCTTCTTATTAGGACTATCTAGAACACACATATTTCTTAAAGAAATATGCTGCTCATTAACTATGAAACATCTACAAAAATAGAAAATAGAACAATCTCAGTATTTTTTCCAAGATTTTATCTCTTCCTCTTGCACTGATATAACGTATGGGAACTTTTTTTTTTTTTTTTACATCTTTTACAGTAATAATGCTTTCACGTAACTGAGTAACGGGGTTTTTTTAAATAAGATAATTTCTTTCTTAAAGAGGTTACAGTATTGCTTTTAATGCTTGTTGCATGGGGCT
>NW_009952690.1:1588073-1641070 GCF_000747805.2 Chaetura pelagica
AATGGTGATGGTGGAGATCAGGCTATTGGGTGGAAATGAATGCCAATAGGCACTCAGGAACCTTGGCCAGCAATGCCCAGTACTGGTGACTGGAGCCGTGGCACAGCATGAACTGGAACAATTTTGTGCCTGACCTTGGAGCAACATCCCTGCAGAGAAGGAAGATCAAGATGTGGGAATACAGACAAGGGGAAGTGAGGGAATGAGTGTGTGTGGGGTGATCAAGCGAGATGAAAGACCTAATCTTGCTGGTTCTTAAATTAAAAAAAGCACCTGCCGTGGTCTATATCCTGTGGTGAGCTGGGAATTAATACTGCACACCAATATGATGTAGGTTCAGTCCAAGTTTATTTAGCTGTGTGCGGATTATATAGTCTCAGGACAGTGTGCAGGCTGTCCATCCAGCAAAGTAAAGCTCTTAGTTGGTTAATATACATTGTTCACGCATCCCCATTCCCCTTTTGATTGGTCACTACTTTAAGCTCTTTATCTGACTCCCTGATTACTACACATACCAGAGCCTCACTAGTTCCCATGAGAACGACCTTCCCTGTTCCTCCAGATGCCTGATGAAAACCATCTAAAGTTTCTCATAATCTTTCAGCACAGCCAGGGCCCCAACAAGCACCCATATCCACTATGGGTTGTCATTTATTTTATTTCTTCTGCAGCAGAAGAAAAACAATTTCTAGAATATATTTCTGGAAATGGCTTTTTATTATCTCAAGATTTTGTTGAAGCAACAACAAAATGCACCAGTATAGGCGAGGAGGTGATCTGCTAGAGAGCAGCTCTGTGGAGAAAGACTGTCAAGTCCTAGTAGACAACAAGTTATCTATGGGACAACAATGTGCCCTTGTGGCTAAGAAGGCAAATGGTATTTTGGGGCTCCATTAAGAGGAATGTCTCCAGCAGGTGGAGAGAGCTTCTCCTCCCCCTCTACTCGGCCCTGGTGAGACCTCACTTGGGGTATTGTGTCAAGTTCAGGGTTCCCCAGTTCAAGAGAGACAGGGATCTAGTTGAGGGAGCCCAACAGAGGGCTATGAGGATGATTAAGGGACTGGAACACCTGTCTTACAAGGAAGGGCTGAGAGCCCTGGGGCTTTTCAGTCTAGAGGGAGAAGACTGAGGGGGATCTAATTAATGTCTATAAATACATGAGGGCTGGGCATCAAGAAGGCAGGGACAAACTCTTTCCACTTGTGCCCTGTCATAGGATGAGGGGAAATGGATTCAAACTTGAGCACAGGAAGTTCCATCTCAACATGAGGAAGAACTTTACTGTGAGGGTTACAGAGCTCTGGAACAGACTGCCCAGAGAGGTTGTGGAGTCTCCTTCTCTGGAGACTTTGAGGACCTGTCTGGATGCCTTTCTGAGTGACCTGCCATAGTGTTTTTTTGGTCCTGCTCTGGCAGGGGGGTTGGATTCGATGATCTTTGGAGGTCCCTCCCAAGCCCTAATACTCTCTGATTCTGTGACCAGTGGCAGTGTTACATTGCTCACGAATACTTATTTCTGCACAAGGCGTTTGCTCCTGTGTGCCAAAAAAAGTGCATTGCTGCCATCTTCTGATCTGCCGGGCTTATAGCACGTAAGGTAGAGACCAGCTGTGTTACAAAATACAAGACCTCAAGTGGAAAATTGAACTGCTTCCAGGTCTGTTCTCACAAATGGTTGTGAAATCTTACCAGGAGATTTAGCTGCCTTCTGAAGAAAACACATAATTTTTTTGCTTCCTCCTTTGTGTTTGTGTCTGGTTTCCATTTGGGCAGGAGCAGGTGTAAGAACTGTCATTTAGGCAAATGCCTGTAATGAGGCATTTTTAAAAAATCACATTTCTTTCCTTCCCAAAGTAAAATGTTCCCTGGGTGATCACATAAGAGGCCTCCCAGGTACCTAATGAAACATACTGGGCAGCCCATATGGTCATTGGAAGTATGTTTAGGACACAGCTTATCTGATGAACTATAAGCAACTGCTTTAGCATGGGATAAGTCATATCCCAGGGGTGCCTTATTCTCCCTCCTGAAGGAGCAGAGGCCTCTATCTGAGCTGCAGGTACCTGTGCCAGAGGTGTTCCCATTCAGGGAGGTGAATCCCACCAGCTTCTGGTGCTGCTCTTATTGAGAAGTTAATATCACCCTTGTAAGACAAAGAATTGTAACATCTTTCCTGTGACTGACCATGCACTGTAAAGAACTAGAAATAGGAGACAGTGTGTCCTTGCTTCATCTTTAACCCTATCACCAGCTCCTGTCTTTGGGGATTAGCATGGGAGCACCGGACAGCATTAACCCAACCCATGCATCTTCCCTGGACACTCACCCAGCACTGTGGCTCCCATCTAACCACCCTTTGTGCCTGTGCTGGCCCTGGGGGGGTCTGCATGGTTCAGGTAGGGCTTTCCCCTCACGCCCCTTGCCCTGCTTTGCAGGGTTTCAATGTGAACCTGGTGACAACGGACCGTGTGTCGGCCCTCCACGAGGCCTGCCTGGGTGGCCACGTCGCCTGTGCAAAGGTGCTGCTGGAGAACGGTGCGCAGGTGAGTCCTGGGGAAGCTGGCAGGGACACAGGTGCCTGGAGCAGGGGTGGTCCCTGCATCGGTGAGGATGTTGGACGGGCTGCCCACGGAGCAGGGCCAGGCCGCAGGTGGGCAGGAACATCTTGGACAGAAATGGGGGAAAATAGAACAGTACTCTTCTTCCATGTGTGATGGGTTTGCTCTTCCCCCTGTGACTGCTTGAGTCACCCCATTATTCCATTTTTCCACTGTATGGGAAACAGAGTCATGATTGATGGGAATTGAATGAGAGATAATAGGTGAAAACAAACTTCAAGAAAATTAGATTTCCCCCCAGTAATGATCACTGGAATTGCCTCTAGTTTTCTGTTGCATGGTTTGGGAGTCTCATGTAAGTAAAAATGAATGTGCTTAAAGCAATGAAAAAAATGTATCTGTTAATTAAACAACACTTTTCCCAACTACACCTATGGTAGAATACATGTTAAAAATACAGGAATGAAATATAAAGAATAGATTTTATTCAGCTGGGTTTTCAAGTACAATTTATATGACAGCAAACTGAGCAATATCAGAACAGAAAAACAAGCTAACAAATGCATTTTCTTTTGCAGAGCATAACTTTTAAACTGTACACCAGTCTTCAGTCCCTTAGAAAGATTAAAGGAAAAAGCCTTTCTGCTCAGTTTTATTTGATTTTGGCATATTGATGGTATTGCCTTTTTATAACACAGAGAATAATTCCTGAACTACCAGTTGCTTTCCTAAGAAATCAGCCTATTCCTGGTATAATATATAGCTCCAATGTGTTTTGGTTTTTCCTCTGCTCTCTCATCATAAATGAATTCAACAGGCTGTCTAGCTTCTGGGAGAAACTGACATTGTGCTGATTTCTTTTATTACTTCTTTATTTCCTTTTTATACTGAACCATTTACCCCACAACAGCTGTCTTTCCTCTTTTACCAGTTAAACCAATGCCCAGTGGAGAAGAAAAGCAAAGAAGTAGCTTTTCAACTTTTCTTCTTAACTTACCTCCTTGCTCACCCTGTTATGAAATTATGGTGATAGACCCCCAGCACCTGCAGCAGCTCCAGCCACATGTGCCTGATGAGACCAGGGGGGAGGTGGGCAGCAGTGCTGGGTCACAGGGCTGCAGCCTGTAATCTGTCTGACATACAGATGCTTCCACGTTATATCTCTTTCTTTTTGTTGTTTTAGAAGCTGTGCAGGATGAGAGGTGATTTACCTCAGCAATTAGTAGGACAGGAGGAAGATTAAGGAATAGGCTGGGATCTGTCATGATGATGTCTTAGTGGGAGCCTTCCAATTTTAGGAAGAGCAAGCTGCATTTTGGGCTCCAAAAGCTGAGCAGACAGATGTCCCCCATGGTACCTGGTATGTCCCCACATCATGCCAGTTTGCCCATCTTCTGGCCCTGTCATTTTCCAGCCAAGTCTGTTCCCCCCAGCTGGTTTTCCATGAAGGTGAGCAGGCAGGGGCAGCACCAATGAGAGGCACCTCCTCCAGTGTACCTGCCTAATCTGCAAGTGCAGCTTCACGTGGAGGAGCGTGGTCTTGCCCTGGCTGCTGCATGTTGGAGCCTGCTGAAGAGAGCAAAAACTGAAACATTGGAAATGACAAGGACCAGCTTGTAATGGTGGGAAAAGCACCTTGTCAGAAAAGATGTTAACTCATCCAGCATCATGAACACATCTGCAGTTCAAATGAACAAGGACAATTCTAGGAAGGTACCAAAAGCAGGTAGTTCGCTGCTGAACTACCCAGGATAAATCAATAGGTTCTTAAACTTCACTGCCTTTCTCTACTTTAAAGGCAAAATATCTTGGTAGTTAAATTGTGTGAGCTGAAGTATTTCTACCCTTGTGCTCAGCCCCCTTTGTGATGCAGCTCCTTTGTTTGCACTGGCAGCAAAGACCTCCAACTGCCCTGGTGGTCCAGGTCTTCTCCAGCCTTTCCTCTCCCATCTCTTTCCTTCTCTCCTTGATTTAGAAACTGCACAATTGGCCATGTCTTTGCATAATCCACAGAATGTCACAGAATCAAAGGTGTGTAGATGTGCTGCATAAAGTGCCTCTGAGGGCTTGCTACATAGGTAAACATGGCAGCTCCAGTTCTGTGCCAAGCACACAGCAGGGATTGTGCTGTTCCAACAGTGAGTGAAGGGGATTGGTTCTTACTAGGCCTTTATATTGAAGGTTGAGGAAGGAAATTCTTTCTCTCTTACTTGCACACACATGCACACACATGCATATGAACACAAACTCTTTAAAGCTCCTTTTCTGTTTGGCATGAAGACTACGTTTCCACCTTTTTTCTTTTTTTTTTTCTGGAATGTGTTTTCGGGTGAAAATATTAAACACGATGTAAACTTTTTCATTTTAAAAGCAAAGCCATTTTAATCTCAGTGTATTCTGGCTTTGGGTTGGTGCACACTAGGCAGTCATGAAGATATTCAAGTTCTCCACATAAAAAAAAAACACCAAAAAAAACCCCCTGCGTTTTCTGAGCAACTCTAAAGGGAGTATTCATAGCAGGCAATGTATTCAAAGCAGGCTTTATGGCACAAGCTGTCTGGGATAGAGAATGCTGCTTTATGGCACAAGCTGTCTGGGATAGAGAACCTCAAAGGAGAATTTTACGTATGTTGTGCCACCACAAATAACTCCAACTTATTGAGAAAATAAATTGTGAAATTAAACAAGACAAGTGTCTTTTACTCTTGCTTTCCTGGTGTGCTCATGAGATAGGCTACAAAGGTGTTCCTCTTACATTGGATTATCCTGAGTGTGTCTTGCTGTTCCAGGTCAATGCAGTCACCATCGATGGGATCACTCCTCTGTTTAACGCCTGCTGCAGCGGCAGCGTGGCCTGTGTCAACATGCTGCTTGAATTTGGAGCTGATCCACAGCTCAGGAACCACCTCGCTTCGCCCATTCACGAAGCAGTCAAGAGAGGTAACCTTCAGGCTGTGAGTGAAGCTAACAACAATTAAGTGAGAAGTACATGTTCTATTGATGTCCAAATATTTTTCAAAAAGCCCAACTTGTCCATACTGGTACAGACATATAGGCTTGGCTTATTCCCAACTCCTGTGCCTCATTGGTTATATCTGGGTGTATTCTGCTCTGCAGCACTTCAGTGACAGCTCTTCCCTCCACAGGTCACAGGGAGTGCATGGAGATTCTTCTGGCCCATGAGGTGGACATTGACCAAGAAGACCTGCAACTTGGGACCCCGCTCTATGTGGCTTGCATGTACCAGAGGACAGACTGTGTCAAGAAGCTTTTGGAGCTAGGTATACCTGGAAAAGGGGCTGGGTGAGAGCTGTGGTAGTGTGAGCCAGGGCTGCTGGTCTCTCTGTGCTGCCTCTCAACTCAAAACATCATGTGTTATTTCCACAAGAGATTTTTGGGCAGCTTGAGTCTCTGAGACTTGTTTGAGGCTATTAAAAAAACTCACCTGCATTCAGGAAGAATTTATGATTTCCTGAATAAAAAAGCTGTAATTACAGATACCTCCCTGAGACTGTCTGAATGCAAAAATAAAATACTTTTAGTTTTCTAGAATGGTAACAGGAAGCACAGGCTAATATTAGTGACCAAAATCAACTGTTGATTATGATAAACTGCCATGCTAAGCATTCACTTCACCTGCTTCTCAGTGGATGATGAAGAAAACAGCAGTAAAGATGCCTGAAAAAGTAATCTTTGCAGATCCAGGCACAGCCTATGAGCTAGCATAAATTTTTGCTGTCAGTGTATATTAGCTGACTTACACCTGCAAGAAGTGTGGCCCTTCTGTGTCTCAAAAGCCCAGGGCAAGCTCTTGATTGCTCTGCTCCCAGAGTTCCTGAAATGAGGTACCTAAAGGATCTTCTCTTTTTCCCCTGCTTATTAAATAACATAATATATGTTAGATTTTAGGTTATTAACCAATTCACTGAGCATTTGATAGGCTTTGAACATCTATCGGAGTGAAGGTCACGCTTCTCAGTTCTGTCCATCACAGACAGGATGAGGATCAGAGGATATTTATGCAGCAGGCATTTGACCCGCTGAGTTTTGCACTGCTGCTCTTGACAGAAATGAGAGAGGCCTGGGTCCCATCCAGCCCCTTTATTTATTAAGGCTACTGGTGGAAACCAGCCTATGTCATGCTGGTTTGGACAGTTCCTGCTTCCTCCCAGGTCTCACCACGCACTCTCTTTCACTCAAGGAGCCAACGTTAATGTGGGGAAGCGATTAGATACCCCCCTTCATGCAGCAGCAAGGAAATCCAGCGTGGAGATAGTTGTCTTGCTGACAGACTATGGTGCTAACCCAAAATGCAGAAATGCTGAATTCAAGTGTGCCCTGGATCTTGCCGTACCCAACAGCAAAGTAGAGCAGGCACTTCTGCTTCGGGAAGGTAATGGTCTCCTTTCTTCTTCTCTTTTTTGAGTGTTTATTTCCTTTATATAAGTACTTTTTATCAACTGCTTTTAAACATAGTACTCTATATAAGTTCTCTTACCTTCTCTACTGAGTTCAAGCCTGCAACACATCACACAGAAAAGAGTAAGGGGTATCTATTTTGTTCCTGTATCTGCCACCAAGTGTTAAGGATTTAGTAGGTAAATGGGTGAGTTGTTAGTTGTTCTATCCTTTTGTTTCCCATCTACTGAAGGAAAATGATACGTTTACCTATCTGGACTCTAAGGGCTAAGGATTAAAAGTTGCCGTGAGAGCTTATTAACTGATATTATAGTACCACCACCTATGTTCAACGTTTCATGGTCACTCCATGTTCTTCTTTTTGCCTAAAAAGCAACGTGAATGTATATGCCTTTGGTCACCAGGAGAAGGCAGAGCTAGAACCAGCTGGTTCCATGTGGTTCCTGGGGCCACATTTCCAGCACAAACCAGCAGTGTCCTTTGCAGTTTACTTTCTGCCTCTCTACAATATTTTGGACTATCTTTCCAGTCTACTGGAAGAAACTTCTGAGCAGAAATTAATCTAGATCCTCTTGTGCCACTTTCACTTGCACCACACACAACTGGAACTTGATGGATCCAATAGTGATATTCCCGCAGCATGGATGCAGTGAATTAAATCCCAACCCCATCCTCTAACCTCTATGTTTCCCAGCTTGCTGGTACACTCTTAGTTGACCTATGCCCGCTGGGGCTGTGCTTGCACAGGGGGTGAAAGCTGCTTCTCCAGGCGGGCAGCTTGCCCACCCTCCCAAGTCTGCTCACTCCTCACCAAGGAGCGAAATATGATGTGCATAGAGAGCCTTTTTCTAGCTGCAAAATAGCTCTTGGATGGTAAGTTAATATTGTCAATACTGTGCATAGGCTTTGTGCTTGCCCTCCACACACTGCTAGGTTTTACAGAGGAAATGAAACATCGGCTTAATATGCTTCTGTCCTGCTCCCTTTCTCCATGGCTTTTCATGCAGAGCTTTAATTTGTCATGTCTAAAACCTTCTGGAAGGACTTTTGCTTGAATGCTTCTCACCTCTTGTGATTTCTGTCTTCATATTTGAGATGCTCAGACCTCAGCAATGGAATGCTGTGTGAGAAAAGGCAATGCTTTCAGCTGTCTGCTCCAGTTGCCCTGTGTGACTGAAAGTTTATGTAGAGAAGGAAATAGTCCAATATTAATAATTTTCTCTTCCTGAACCTTCATTTTGGTTTCAGCTTTCAGCTTGTCACCCTCTCCTTCCTTGCAGTCAGAGAGACTATAGGGGTGCTTCAGCTCTTGCCAGCTCTCCACTTTTCAGAAATAAAGTTTTCTCAGTTTTCTCACCTTTCCCTTCCATCCTGCTTTCAGATACTTTGCCGTATATAGCATCTACAGCTTCCTTTATAACCTACTTCTTTTGTGTTTTCTGAGGTCCTTCAGCATGAAATAAGGACCACAGAGACCTATTTTGAAGAGTTTTCTTTATACTCCTTGGCTTTTCTGCTGTGGTTACTTAGATGGCTCCTTTTAACTGCTCGTCTTCCTGTGAAATGTAGGATGTTTCTGCTTTCCTAACTGCTTTGGGAGATAGTAGCTTCTTTCTTCACTTCCAGTGACAGTGGTACAAATGCTCTTTTCTAAATATCCCATCTTTTTCTATTAATTTCTTTTCAAAGGAGCATTATCAGCCTGTTTAGGCTCCTAAATTTTCCTGTAGGAAAAGCACAGATTATGAAGCTTATTTGGAAGATATAAGAACAGGCTTTTAAGCATACATCCCTATCCCTTGCTTGCCAAACACTGTTGTGATTGCTACTGTTTGGCCATAAACCAGAGGGGCAGGGCTGAGCCAGGGCTTGAAAACTAAGCACCTCTGAGCAGGAATAAAGATTCAACCTGGTGCAGCTCCAGAAAGAGGAAAGCGAAGAGGGGGCAGGGACATGTTCATTAGCAAGTTGCATTTATACATGCAAGCATGTTATGATGGAAACAACGGACCCTCACTTCCAGTGGGTTGGTGCCTGGTGTGCCTCTCACCTGACCCCTAGGGGGGTGGGTTGGGGGCACCTGCCTTGTCATCCCACGAGGAAGCCACCAGGGCAGCAGCATAGTGTTCAGTGCCCAAGCCAGTTTCACCGATGCCTCTATGAGACCACCAACATCTTTCCTAGCAGTGGACTCTCCCTGTTTAACAAGAGTTTTTCATATGTGGCAACATTTCCCTCAAGTCAAGGGAAGGGCAAATAGGTCTCTCTTCTTTTTATTTGTGTCTCTTTTAAAATTATTTTTACAATTTTTTAATCCTGGGTGCCTTTTTGCACAAAACTTTTAAGGACTTTCTATCTTCAAGATGTTTTCCTGTCTTCCAGTACCTGAAGGGGGCCTACAAGAAAGCTAGGGAGGGACTTTTTATAAGGGCATGTAGTGATAAAACATGGAATAGTGGTTTCAAAATGAAAGAGGGCAGATTTTTATTAGACATTAGGAAGAAATTCTTCACTATGAAAGTGGTGAGACAGTGGAACAGGTTTCCCAGTGAGGTTGTGGCTGCCCCCTCCCTGGAAGTGTTCAAGGCCAGGTTGGATGGGGCTTTGAGCATCCTGGTCTGGTGGCAGATGTTCCTGCCCATGCAGGAGAGTCGAAACTAGGTGACAAGGTCTCTTCCAACTCAAAACATTCTGTGATTCTATGGTTCTATGTTATCCACCTTATTATGGTAGGTCTACACTGAGCATCTCTGGAGCACCCTATAATCCCTCTTGTCTTTTCTCATAACACTGCTGGGAGCTGTCTTTTTTCCTGAGCAAGGGCTATGCATCCTGGTGCTCCCTCTTCAGTGCAGAACCCTTTATGGTGTTTTAAGCAGCTGTTCAAGAAAAGATGTAGAAAAGCCTAGCCGTGCATGCAGGAAAAGGTTTTTAGTGCTCATAGTTTTCAAATTGCTGAACCAATTTTGCCAACGTAAGTTCAACATGAACAATAATGCATTTAGCTGTCACTGACTTCAGCAAGTTGTTGTGTAGTACTTGATCTGGTTTGTAAATCTTGCTGATGTTTGTCACTTTCTCACTTTCTTACTTTCTTTTTTTCCAGGTCCAGCCAGCCTTGCCCAGCTGTGTCGTTTGTGTATCAGAAAGCATCTGGGTCGGTCATGCCTATATACAGTCCATAAGCTACACCTACCTGAGCCACTTGAGAACTTTCTCCTTTATCGTTAAGTCTGTGACTATCTTTAAAAAAAGAGGAACAAATGGTTGTTTACTCCAAAATGATATCAAAGAGAAAAACAAAGACATCA
Source organism: Chaetura pelagica (assembly GCF_000747805.2). Taxonomy (NCBI): domain Eukaryota; kingdom Metazoa; phylum Chordata; class Aves; order Apodiformes; family Apodidae; genus Chaetura; species Chaetura pelagica. Next base: position 1,598,362 of record NW_009952690.1, read on the forward strand.
CTTACTGTCTACTGTGCATACCAAATATCGGCTGCTATGTGACAGTGCAAATTGAAAACACCATTTCATAGACAGTGAATGGTCTTATAGATACAGTTCCCTCACAGTCTATTGTCACATCCACTCACGCCAGTCTGAGAAGTCGTATTACATGAAAAGCTCACTTAACATGATGCACGTGCTCACATCCACCCTCCCGCACAGTCACACGGAGAGATTTCCCCTGCATTTAGTGTCGTATTTATTCTGATATCATCTGTGCATCTTCTTCCTCTTGTCTATCCAGTCTCACTGACAGAATCAAGGTAGTAGCTGTTATTCTTCCACTAGAGTGAGAATGAAAGCCTTCAGTGCCCACTGTTAGCCATATTTAATTTATTGCAAGTCACTTGCCTACTTTGACTTTACAACCTCCACCTGTTTCCCATGGTCTAGTGGAGCTGTAGCAACTTCCAACAGGCTCTGGCTGGCCAGTCACTGTACGTCCCCTTGTCCTAAGCCCAGCTTCCCCCTGTGCTAACATATCTTGTCCTCTGAAGTGTGATTGACGTTACCAAGGCAGGTGTGCGGGTTTTGAGTAAGCATACAAAAATGTGTGACAGTCTTAAAAAATCTGTTATCTATTCTAAAAAAAAATAAATCCCTCCTAAGCTATGTCCCCTGAGATCTGACTGTATTTGTTAAGTGAATAATTTTTCGTAGCTGAATTCCAGGGCAGAACTGCAAATATTTTCACAGGCACAGTAGGTCAGCTTTCAATGTTTGTCCTTTGCAAGGTTTATAAATAAGCAAAGGAATGAGTTGCTGCTCTTCTTTTGGGCTTTGTGCGCTTTGGTGTTTCTCAAGATAAGTCCTTGGACTGCAGAGAAAGAGAGAAGCAGGGCTCCTAAAGGTGGTTGAGCTTCACTAGAATGTTCTCTTTGATGGGTATTGGTCACCAGAAAGGGCACTTTACAGGCTTGTCTTTTCTCTTATCCCTACTCTGAAGATTTTCATCACCTTCCTGTGAGAAGGGATTTTTAGAGGGTAATTACTTTGTCCGTTGTGGTATTAGTTTAAATATTGTCAGGGCTAGTAGCTTGGATACAGCAGAGCTAAAAATGTTCACCTCTTTGAGTTGAGAAATGTGGGATTCAGTGTCTGGTGCGATGCCTGTGTGGTTCTGTAAAGGTCTTTTTTTTTCTGTATTTTTCCTTGAAGGTTGTTCTGAAGGGAGAAATGTTTATTCAGACCTAATTTTTATAAACTTCTGCCATAAGATGGTAAATGGTGTCTCACTACTTGCAGTAAATAGAAAGTAGAGGTAAAAGGAGAGTCTGTCTCCACTTAGCTTAACTTCAGAGCTCTGAGAGACTGATGACACATTTGCAGGCTAGAAGATGAAGTGGTTTTGTTATGAGCTATGCATGGTGGTACCAGTTTTTACTACCCACACATCTCGAGTCAGAGGGAACTGGCTTGCTGGAGCCTGACTAACAGGAGCCTGACTTCCAGCAGCCTTTGAGCTCCTCTCCCTGCTCCTGCAGCACCAGCTTCTCCAGTTGGATGCTAATTTCACCATGACAGTTTCCCTCTCTGTGACATAGGTCTAAAATTCCCCATATTTTTCTTACCATTAATTCAGCACAAATAAGATAAATCGTGCTCTCAACAGTACATGAGGCTGGTCCTGCAATGTTACCACCAAAAATTAATGTAGTTTTAAGCCCACATTTGCACATATTGAATTCTACCCAACGGCAAGACCTATTGCCCATAAAGTTGTCAGTGACATGAATGACCTTGTATAATACAGTATATAGTGAATCTCAGATATTTGAAGTCTAAATTCTCAAGAGCCTCTGAAAATCAAATACTATCAAGAGAGAAATATCTGTATTAATCTGACGTCAGCAGATCTTAGCTTTCCTGCCAACTCACCTACTCTGTTTATAAGGTGGCAGTCAGAGTACCATCTGCTATCTAGAGAGACAGCCTCAGCTGTGTGGGTTGTCAGACTTGCACTGCAATCAAGGAGTTGTGGCAATTTATGGGATCTATTTCAAAATGTGTAATGCAGAATTGATTTCCTACTGCGATCAGCAATGAAAGCAGTATTTCACTTGCACAGGATTTTAAATTGAAAAAAATGTATTTTTATTAAGGAAATGCAGGGTTTATTCAACCTCTCAGAAAGGTTTATGCTAGGAAACAGCAGAAGCTGTCCTATATTTATTGCTGATATTAGCTTCCCATAAAAAATCACCTCATCTTAACTTCCTCCTACAGGCGTAATTCTTCCTGAAATTCTGTATCTCAGAGAGTCTAGAGGGAACAGAGCCTTAATAAATCAGAATAGAAGCTCAGAAATCCTGGCATTGACATTTCATTAGAAACTCTACCTAAACCTTCTTGCTCTTATCTCAAAAGATTAAGTTACTTATTTAATTTTCATTGGCTATGCTTTTTGTTGTAACAACATATGGAAATATTACTGAGGAAATAGCTGGAGGAGGTATTACATTTTTTTACAAATATGTCATCTCATGTGAGGATAGGGGAGGACTGGGACAATTTTCTGGGAGACTACAGAATCTTGTTAGTGATTTTTCAGAATGAGTTTGAAAAACATTCATCAGATGGGGATACAGCTGCTTTTCCTCAGGCAGGAGACAGGTTAACTAATCTCAAAATGTCACTTTCCCTCAAAATGAGTGGCCTCTTCTCTGTCATTCTATGATCGTTGACAGAAACCAGTTACTGGGGTAAAATATGGTTTACCTGGGAATACAGACATTTTCCTGTGCTACAATATCCATTACTATACCACATCTGTGTGACTTTACAATTAACAACTGCCCATACTATCTGCCTCAGTGGAAAAGTGCTGTATAAACCAAAAGAGATAATTACACAATATCCTGACCACTGAAAACATATTTCTGAACCACAGTCACTTCCTGACACTAAATACAGGCCCTGATTGGCAGCATAAAGTGCAAGCAAGCTTGGACTACAGATGTTTGCTCACCATAAAGTCCTCGGTCCTGAGTGTATTGTTCAGAAGTGGCTTAAACAGGTTACGGATGTGCCATAAAAACCCAGAAGACTCCCTTTTATAATTCTCAACCTGTTGAGCCACTTTTCAGTTTTCTTATCCACCCAGTATGACAGATCCAGTATGGACTCAGAAATGCCAGGGATGAGGACCTCACAGATCTCAATCTAATCAGATGGTGACTTCAAGCCACCATTCATTACTTGGTGTATCTCTATCTTTACTCATGATCCAAAGCAAAAGAAAATTAAATGGGCATTGTATCAGCTCAGTCTTTATCTTTAAAACAAGCAATCTTCATATCAATATTCTCTCTACCAGTAGATGCATTCCCATGACTCCAAACATCTCTGATTTTTAATTTTTTTTTCCCCACTGTACCTTTTCTCACACCACTAAGCTTGTGTTCATAAACTTGTCTTTCCTGATCATCTTTCTCCTGGTTCTTCAGTTTGTGTGAATTTATAGAAACAGTCGTTGCTGTGCTCTTCTTGTCCCCTTCTTCCTAGTTCAGCACCCTGGCTCAAAATCTGGCTCCACAGGTTTCCTTGTATCTTGAGAGCTCTTTTTCCCAGAGGCTCATGTGCAAGCAGTCTGGCCAATGGGCTACCTCCTCAGGGATGTAAAACAGTGAAAATAAATAGATCAATGCATTTTGAAAGGGTTTAAAGAATGTTTCTCATGGTAGGTATGAAAAGAAAAATTACTTTCTAATTTGGCCTCTAAAAGATCCCTGTTTTGGTCATCTGACCAACCTGTTAGCTTCAAGCTGCTTCCAGGAAATCCTCTCTCAGTTTTTCATAGCAGATGTCCCTGGTTTTCTGGCTGCACAACTGAATCTCCCATTCAAAGAGTGAAAATGAAAAGGCAGGTGAATGCTAAGCAGGGGAAACTTGAGATTGTACTGTAGGAACCTAAATTCCCCATGTCTGCCTTCAGGTGCACCTTCCTGGGAGGATGCAGGCTCTGAGGGAGGCTGTCCATCCCGCTGTCCATCTGCATGCTCCTTCTTCTTGACAGGGGCCATGCCCATACCACGTTGGATGGGGGCTGGGGGCTCATCTCCTCCCAACTCTGTCTTCCCTCATGGAACTCAAGCTTTGCCCACATTCACTTCATGGTATTTAGACTTCTTCTCACCCTCCATACGAAAAACTAACATTGTGCTGCCCCCGTGCCACCCCTGGTGAATGGAGGCAGCCCTTCTCTGTGCCATTTGCTGTGTCCTCTGCTTGCTGTCTACTCTGCAGGGTGGGAGGCTCAGGGGCTGCCTGACACCTTTCTGGCCCAAACCTGATCTCTGTCTCCTGCAGTACAACCCTGCTCTTGGCATTTATCAGACCTCCAGTCCTTATTGGGTTGAAAAATCTTGTGGTATGTCCCAGCAGGGCATTAGGCAAGACTAATGAAAATTAAAACACATTCACTAGTTTTTACTGAAAAATCTGGTTGGTCTATATGCTGGTTTGACAGTTCATGATGCCTTTGTGCCTTTGTTTTTTTCAGAAATTAACTTTTCCATATGCCAATTGCTCCTCACTGTGATTTTTTTAATGTTCTTCAAGACATGTATGGTATGTTAATGTCAAATATAGATTAATTCACACAGACCTTCTGTTTAATTTGTTTTCTATTTCTTGACTATCCTGTTATCCTTGAATTTTATACCATTTGTAGAAACTCATTAGGCACATTGCAAGCAAATGGAACGCTATGTCATGTTTGGAACTGAAATATCTTCCATAAAAGACACCAAAAATTGTGGAAGAAGGCACCATTTGTGTGTTCAGTTGAGAATAACATCTGGAAGGGAAGAGAGAGAAGAATTAGCAGAGCATTTCATTCTAGAATTCTGTTTAACAAGTCAGCCAAAGCAACACATTAGTAAGCAAACTACTGCAATTAATGTGTATACTTACAAGCCACGGAAAAAGTTTCTGTGAAGGACATTGAAGATATTTTTCAGTGCATTAAAGTTTTACAGCCAGAACTTTTATTCACAGAAATCAGAAAAAAAACCCCAAACAACAACTATTGTAGGTGCCAAAACCCAGCAGATAGAGCAATTTCTGACATTATGCACGTTGTCTAGGGTATTATCTTCTACAAGTTTGGGTTACCAGATTCACAAATGCTAACTTGGTTCACTTTCACTGAGTTGCAAAACTGAAGTCTGAGAAATACAATTATGTTCCAACTAATGTCAAAAAGTAAAGTGATTTTTGTATTGATGGTAACAAGATATTTAATGCACTTAGCTACAAGATGCACTAAACTGTGGAGAGTTAGAACAGGGGGGAAAAAATGCTACTCCCAAACCAGTGTTTGTGGGGAAAGGAAGATTTGTGTTTAAACCCCCCCTTTTTTTTTTTTTTTTTTTTTTGGAAATAACCTAATGGAATAATATACTGGGTTTTCTAGTTTTGTCCTTTCCCCCAGATGCAGAGTTTCAGTGGCAATGATCTGAAGAAGATGGCAGAAGACACATACTGCCCTTGAATAGCTTTTCAGGCCTGGAGGCTGTGGCTGTTCCATCTGATCTTTGCTGTACCTCAAGCACAGGACCTCACCCAGTGACTGCACTAACCAGGACCATGCTTTGGGCTACAGCATGTTTTACAAAACGTGGAGGTCAAGCAGGCTCTCTTGCCCAGCCAGCTTCCAGGTTGGTGTCCAGGAGGTGGTGGGGTGGGGGTTTGCCTTCTCCTACCCGTAGGTCGGCTCTTGCTCAAAGCCAGACCTTGCTGCCTCTGCCAGCAGGATGGTGTGCCGTGCCAGGGGGTGGTGCCAGCCCAAAGCCCCCTGAGTTAGCACCTGCGATTCTGAGTAACCTAAACTCATAGAAGATAAGATAAAAAATAAGACCAGTAGTGACAAAAAAATGCTATATTGACTATGTGCTGGCTTTTCTGGCATTTGGTAGGTAGGCGGATTTTCCAGCATCCTGCCGTGTTTCTGGCTGTGTGTTACCAGAAAACTACTAGCAGTATGTTTTTGTGGTGGATGGTTCATTTTCTGCCAGGTCTACATGCTGGTTATAGATGTTAATGTTCTATGACAGTGTAGAATTTAGAGAGGATGGGAAAGGAAATTTAAAGATTTACAGAGAGATGTATTCTAACACTTCTTTTTCTCTTCTATGAGTACTTATGAGTAAAATGTGCTTTTTTTTTTTTTTCAGGAAAATAGAAGAATTAAAAACCCCATAGGTCTTAGGACTGACTTACTCATTATATAATGTCCATGTTGTGCTCCACTAGCTTCACAAACATTAACCCCAACTTTTTTATCTTCTAGGGTGGTGAGGAACATTCATTACGCTTTTTATTTGGTGAAGGGAGATGTATGAACTTACTGAATCCCAAAGAAAGTTAGTCTAGAGCTTGGATGTTAAAAATCTTTGTTCTCTGCCCTTTTCTCACACTACATGCTGAATTAGTACCTGTTTTATTCTTGTCACACTGGACAAATGGTTATAGGTAGTGACAATGGCCCTGTGTTTCTTTGAAGACTGGTGTAGCAATCCTCATGAGGGTGATAGAATTTATTGACAATGGAAGCAAGGCAAGTTTTTCATATTTTATGCACTAACAAAAAAAACAAAGCAGGCCAACTGGTTATGGCAACTGTGAGAGAAGTATCAAATGAAGAATATTAATAGTAGTGTAACAATGGCTGAGGACAGGGAGGATGATGGGGGCACAGATCATGCAGTAACTAAACATTTCAGCAATTTACTGCATTCTCAAATATTAATTCAGGGTATAGATGTCCCCAAATATGTTTCAATGAACATACCCACTTCACAGATGGACCTTCAAGAATTGCAAACTGCCTAAAAGTCTTCTTCAAACTTTGCATAAACAAAACCACTACTATTCCTTTTTCATGCTGCTTCCATCACAATGTAAGCTGAAATACATTTAGGTACATGGACCCAGAGGCACATCCTTTGCGTATTATTTGTACCTCATTTTCCTGTAGAGAGATACTTCCTTTTCACAGTTTCAGAAGGTGAGTTTCTGCTCCCTGTAGCCTGAGATGAGACACTTAGGCTTTGTCCCAGCAACCTTGTGTCTTTCATCTCTTGAGTACCTGTCAAAGGCCACTCACCCCCAAATATCCTGTCACAAGCTGACACTAGAGTGAGGTCATTTTGGTCTGCTGCTTTTGCTTTCAGTGTCTCTACAGATTTACAGCAAGGCATATATGTGTATATGTATGAAATAATTATAATTCATATATATATATATGAAATATGGCATCCTGAGTAACTTCAATGACTGAGGAGTGAATTTTTTGGGATGGGGTTTTCCTAGACTACAGAGAAAACTTTCCTCTAATACAATGTCAACAAATGGTGCCAGCTTGTTTCCACAAGCAGGTTCCCACAGGCTGTTTGTGTAGATAGGGCAAGAAATTTCACCCTTCTGGTTCTGTCCCCAAGCACTCCCTTTATATCCACTGTGAACAGCTGCTGTAACAAGGCACCACAGCTGCTCTGCCATGTGTCTGGGGGAATGGAAGCTCCTTTGACAGCTTTTAAATTCTTTGAGCTGAAATTATTCATTCTGAGTAGAAAACGTCCCGGTCTGCTACTCACTCAGTGTAAATAAATGAGAAATACCTGGGCTTTTCATATTTGCAGCAGCTTTAGAAGGAATATGCTTTTGTCACTGACCATGAAATCTCTTGTTAGCAATTTGTTGGTTTGTTTGTTTGGGTCGATTTTTTATGTGTCTTCGTCATAGGAACTTAAAAGGCTTATTGTTGGGACATTTTAACAGATAATTGTCTTTGCCAGCATAAATCTCTAACAAATTTTGCTGTCAGAAGAAACAGTAAGCTGAGTGGGAAGGTTGTCCTACATCTTCAGATGCCTGCCTCAGTAGTATTGTGGAATCATCAAGTTTTTTTGGTTGGAAAAGACCTTTGGGACTTGCCATGTCCACCACTAAACCATGTCCCTAAACATCACACTTACATGTCTTTCAAATATCTCCAAGGATGGCAACTCCACCACTTCCCTGGGCAGCCAATTCCAGTGCCTAATATCTAAACCTTCCCTGGTAACTTGAGGCCATTTCCTCTTGTCCTGTAACTTGTTATTAGGGAGAAGAGACCAACCCCTGCCCCGCTGCAACCTCCTTTCAGGTAGTTGCAGAGAGTTATTAGGTATCATCTCAGCCTTCTCTTCTCCAAACTAAACAACTCCAAGTCCTTCAGCCTTGTAAGACTTGTTCTCCAGACCCTTCACCAGCTTTATTACCCTCCTCTGGACTTGCTACAGCACCTCAATGTCCTTCTTGTAGTGAGGGGCCCAGAACTGAACACAATACTCAAGGTGCATCCTCACCAGCGCTAAGTACAGGGGGACAATCACTTCCCTAGTCCTATTGGCCACACTGTTCCTGATACAAGCCAGGATGCTGTTGACCTTCTTGGCCACCTTGGCACACTGCTGGCTCATATTCAGCTGGCTGTTGATGAACATCTCCAGGTCTTTTTTCTCTGGACAGCTTTCCAACCATTCTTTCCTCAGCCTGTAGCATTGCCTGGGGTTGTTGTGGCCCAAGTGCAGGACCCAGCACTTGACCTTGTTGAACCTCAATACAACTGGCCTCAGCCCACCAGTCCAACTTCACCAGATCCCTCTGTAGAGCCTTTCTACCCTCAAGCTGATCAACACTCAAATATAATGTGAAAATAATATCTGGGTGTCTCCCATCTGCAGCACTGCCAGGACAAGGGCTGGGTGCAGACCTTTTCCTCCCCACCACCAGCTAAAGGGCAGTTGAGGTCCTGGCAAGGCTCTGTTGTTCCTGGTCTGGGATGTCATGGACAGCAGCAGGACCTGGTGTGGAGTGACGCACGTAACAGGTTAGATGCAGTCTTGGAAGAGGTAGGCTGGATCCTGTCATGTACCTGAGATATCCCCACAGCTGGAGGAAGGGAACAGCCAGCCAGTCCTGCCACACACATGGGTCTTTATGCTTCAGCTTCAGGTGAACCTTGCACTTTGTACATGGGTTTCCAGAGGTGGTTTTTCTTCCACAATTTCCATTATTTGTGCAAGTGGCCAAGCTGGATGGATGGTAAATAGGACAAGCTTGTGAAGTTGTCGCTGTGCTCAGATCATAAAACTTTATGAAGGGAAACTCTCATGTCTATAATATCAACATTGTGAATCTACATCCATTGGCTGTTTTGGAGGATTTTAAGGAAAAAAAAAAAAAAAAAAGTCATCAAGCTGAGCTTGGGGACAGCAAAGGAAACATCTACCAAGGCATGCTACTGCTGCAGACAGCTGCTTATTGCAGTCCCAACTTTGCGTTTTCAAGACAGAAAATACAGGTAGCTCTTGATCTGAGCAGCTATTCTGTCCAATACTAGTTGTGTGGATTTCTTAGGACTGAAGATAACACTGGGAACAGTTCATATCCTATTGGTTTGACTTATGCTATTCCACAAGCCCTCTTCTCCACAGTACTGCATGCCATTTTTCCAGGAGCAGGGCAGGCAGATTAAGTATGTTATTCAGGACAGCCTAGTAATTACTTCAGTAATTTGCTCATAATCTTTGCCAGAAGAAAATGAGAGCACCTGCTATGCCATCAGGATGCTGGAAGGAACAGAACCAGATGCAAGGTCCAGGGGCACTTTCTTTCTCCACCCTCATTGCCCAAGTAGTTAAGCTGGCAGTGTAGCTTTCTGCAGGCCATTTCTTAAGCCAACATAAACCCCAGTTCAGGACAAGTGTTCAAGGGATCTTGTTCAAGGGAACACAATTTTTGTACAAGTCCACAAATAGCATTTTGCAATAGTGACAAGGTGTTACTAACTTTCCCTGTGAGGAATTCTTGGGAGGCCACACTTGTGAGAACAGCTGGAGCATGCTGGCTGTTCCTACAGGAAGAAGTGTGGAAAGATATGTCACGTGAGGGGAATTTCTAGAGATAGTCTCCGACAAGGTCTGGAAAGCAGCCCATGAGCGTGGGTGGAAAGTCTTATTGCAATGCAATGTGCTAAATGAATAGTGAACATCTAAACCCAGTAGAAATGAGCAAAAAAACCCCACCAGAGCAGAAGAACCCCTTAATTAGTTGCCTCCATCCCATGAGCCTTTTATCATCCTTCCCTCTGCCTTTCTTATACTCCTCAGCCTTATTGCTGTTGCCTTCTGGTACTGATAGGCAGTGGGATGAAAGAGCAACAAGAGGGTGACATGGAAATTTCCTTAGTTTGGTAAGACCCACCATGGGTCTTTGGGCTCGATAAGGGGACACATTTGGTGGCAGTCTGCATATTAGGGCATGTGCTCGGAATGGAACCTGCCACCATGAGGACTGCTCAGCAAGGGCAAACTCAGCTGACCTCTTTGGCACTGAGCTTGCTGGTGAGACATTTGGTTTTTCTCCATGCTGGTCTAATTACTGGGATAATTCGAAAATTATAACTTTTTTATTACTATTTTTCAATGGCTTTTTTTTTTTTTTTTGACAAAATATCTTTGTGGAATTTATTTTGCTTTCTTCAGAAATGGCTATTTTACAGTGGAAGCCAAAAAATTCCCTCTTTTTTCCCCAAAATAATAATGAGAAGTTAGAAAAGGGGAGAAGAGAGCATTGTAAATCTGCTCTATGCCTGAATTTGTCTTTCCCTTAAATTAGGTATTGGATAGAGCTGCCTTAGAATTAGCCAGGAGACTGTGGTAAAAAAACCCACCACATCTCTGAAGTACTAGGTTACACCTGCCATCTGCTTACTGGTATGTACTGTTGACATGAGATCATTTCACCACACCAGTAACCTGGCAGTGTTGAGAAACCAAGATTACAACCTATGAGAAGGGACAATAAAAAAAATATCAAGAAAATCTTGAAATTGCAATGATTTGGAAAAAAAACCAAACAACCCACAACTTTCAGTGTTTGGATTCTTTTTGCATGGACTGAAGAGTAAAATTTTAAAGCTGGTTCAGAAAGAAATGTCAAAACTGATTTTGTACAAAGAAACTTCTGCAGGTGTTCACTGAGAGATAGATGGTGAAAAATGGAGAGTTGCCACCCTTCTCTCTGTGAGGAGGATGCCCCTAATCCTCCCTTTGCTACAAAGAAAATACAAGAAACCTGTGTGCAAGCTCTCATACTAAGTTTGTCTTGCTCCCTGGGAGATCTTGGTGCTTCTGTACATCTAAAATGAGTTAAAGCATGGATCGGGTACTACTGACACTGAGACATATTTGCTACTTCCTCCAGGGGTTTTTGGCTTTGATATAGAGGGTCTGCTGTTAAGTAAAACTGCCAACCTGCATAAGGGAATAACAGTTACTTGCAGAATTCTGTTTCCCAACCAGGCTTATGGGATGTTTGCAAAGGGAAGTTTCCGTGAGGGTGAGAGGAAGGGAAAATCAAAGCACTGCAGAACAACTGTAAGAAAATGAAAGCCTTTGGAGAAAAGTCTTGTTCTGAGGTAATTAGGAATACAAGAACTGGACAATATTACAGTTTTTTCCAAGGGAGAACTTTCTCTTCATTCTTTTTCTACTCAGAGATTTCACCGCAGCTTTCCAAAGAAAACCCAGTAACCTCAGGAAACTGCTGGTGATTTAGGACTCCTGCGGACAACCTCTGGCAGATTAACTGCTGTGATTTAAAATGTGGCTGTCCCAGATGTTTGCCTCACTTGCTGGCTGGAAATTACAGCCTTAGAGGAGAATGTGACGTGCTAGAGTCTCAGGGCTCAAGTTTACAGGTTGGAGAAGAAAAACTGCTGTTACGGGGGTTTTGAGCTTACATAACAGACTGTTACTAAACCAGTTGTGGCATCAGTTCTTGGCCAGTGCTGCCATCCCCTGCAAGGCTGTGGGTAATCTCTGATCAATGTGGAGAATAGGACAGCTTAGACCACTGCAGCTAAATCTGCCAGTGCTGTCTGTCACAATCCTCCCCTCTGAGGTGTAGGAGCCCCAAAGGCAAGGTTTTGTGGTTCAGGCATTGGACAATGCTGACATCTAAAATAGATCAAATGAATCATGGTCTTAAAATGCCTAATTCTCTTCATTAGCTATAAAGGAACCTAGGATTTCTGGCTCTGATTCAAAAGGTAAATTTAAAAAAATCCCATTTTTTATGTCCACTTTTCCAATTGTTTTCTGTAATTCCATGGTTTGCATCCTCACAAACCAGTGCTGAATTTGCATGCCATGACAGATTTATTAGCAGAGTTTTCACTGTTTGAAGCAATATTTGTGATCATAATAACAATAATAAAAGTGATAACTTGTCCAAAAGAGTAAATAATAAAGACGTATATTCTGTGATGAATAATGTTCACAATTTAACAACTGATTAGCAAGTAGAAGAAAAAAATCAAGGTAGTAAAACATTTCATTGAATGACTTACAAAGATTTAAATTTTCAAAGGAGGAAAAAAATGTGATTCTGTTTATAAGGTAAGCTACAAAGGTAAAAAGTGACACTGACTGTTGTAGATTCAAATTTACTGTGCACTTTCATCCACCAGGGATGGTTGCATTTGAATAAAGATTAAGTGATTTCTGTAGCTAGCTCTGTTGTGTATATATATATATATTCATACACATATATATATATTCATACAGAATGGTATGTGTATATATATATATTCAGCTTGGAGAAGAGGAGGCTGAGGGGTGACCTCGTGGCAGTCCGTGGCTTCCTCATGAGGGGAAGAGATGGGGCAGGTTCTGATCTCTTCACTCCTGTGACCAATGACAGGACTTGGCAAAATGGCAGGAAGCTGCATCAGGGGAAGTTTAGGTTGGATATCAGGAAAAGGTTTTTCACCCAGAGGGTGGTTGAGCACTGGAACGAGCTCCCCAGGGAGGTGGTCACAGCACCAAGCTTGCCTGAGTTCAAGAAGCATTTGGATGATGCTCTCGGGCACATGATGTGATTCTTGGGGTGCCCTACACAGGGACAGGAGTTGGACTCGATGATCCTGATGGGTCCATCCCAACTCAATATATTTTATGAGTCTATGATTCTATGTGTCTTATAATTGAGGCTTTGGGAACCTTACATGTTGATTTTATGGCTGCCTGTGACAGTAGTGGGGGAAATCTCAAGAGAGAGAAAGGAATGTAATCGTACAATTTGGAAGAAAAGTGGCATTTCTTTTTCACTCTGTTCTCTGTGTTGCTGCTTCCGCCTTTCTACTCATTATGCCTCTACTATAAACAGCAGAAACTGTAACTAAGCCCTTTACAGCTGTACTTTTTAGTGCATGTGGCACAGAAAATTGCGGCAAGGTGAGACCTGGCCAAACAGAAAATAATTCTCTGAGAAAGTGTGTGTGTGTTGGAGACAGATTATGATCGACACTACACAGGACAAGTGCAAAAGGTGGAGAGAACCAGGAATCTGCATTTTCATAAGGTCAAAGAAAAATATTGATGGCCCTATAATTTGAAAATAAGGTCTTGTTCATCATGGGTGAGGATGAAAAAAGCATTTCCAGAAGTGTCAAAGCCTGGCAACTGTCACTGCAACCACCAATTGAAGAGAGAGAGCATGATCCAACGTTTCCCACATTTCATAGAATCATAGAACTATTAGGGTAGGAAGAGACCTTAAAGATCATCAAGTTCCAACCCCCCTGCCATGAGCAGGGAACCCTAACACTAGATCAGGTTGCACAAAACCTCATCCAACCTGGCCTTAAAAACCTCCAGGGATGGGGCATCAGCCAACTCCCTAGGCTTCTTTGGGATCAGCTTGTAAATCCAGGTAGACCATCTTGCCCCTTAATAAGTGCAGAGGAAATTGCACTGTTCTGGGTGTCAGCTATATCTCCAAATATCTCCACAAGTGTTCTAGCAGACAAATTGAAAAAAAAAAACAAAACAACAAAAAAAAACAACCAACCAATAACTTAATTTTTATTTACATGGTATAGACTTTTGCACAGTTCTGCCTGCTCACACTTGTGCACAAATGAGCAGTTATTCGGGGACAGAAAAAGGATTTTCAGCTAGTAAATTATACTAATTTGGGAAAGAAAAAAGTGCAAACGGAGATCAGCCATGAAAACAGAATTTTTGCAAAAAGACTCAGAGAAATGAGGCAGGGCTTCTCCAGGAAAAAAACCTTGCCATTTGTTCTCCAATGGGTTAACAATATTTGGTTTAGACCAAGAAAATACTTAAAAATAACAGGGCACTTCTCAGACATGAAACTCCTGGTGTGATTATGTTTCAGTGCAATTGGTCAAACTGCGGCGAAAACTCCGCATGGTGCGTTTCCATGTCACAGAGACAACCCAGGGCTTCCTGTGGGAAACACAGCTCCTCAGACATGTGGTTTCAATATCTGTAGGGTACGGAGTGAGCAGCGCTGCATTCCTTGCATACCATCATGAGCTTGACAGGTAAGAAGAGGTGGTTTTGCACAGTGTACAGCATGCAGGGGGGCGTGCGGCAAAGCTGCCCACAAACAACTTGCTCAGGAGCAGTGCAGATCTGCTCGCTCACCCTCCTACCTCTGCAGGTTTTCTTTGCAAATCCCCTGCAGGCAGAGTTTGCTCAACTAGTCGAACTGGCTCTCTCTGTCTTGTTTTTTTGGCAAACCGAGAATTTCCTTCCTGATAAAAACGGACGGCAGGCGCCCCGATTGGGTGCTGCGTTGGAGAGGATGTGACATCAGGCACATCTCTCACTTCACTGGGTCGCTGGCTGTCTCCCAGAGCAGCCAGGGAGCTGCTTCGTTAAACCCCAACCCCGGAACTCAAATTTCTGCGAAAACTCCGCATGGTGCAGTTTCCATGTCACAGAGACAACCCAGGGCTTCCTGTGGGAAACACAGCTCCTCAGACATGTGGTTTCAATATCTGTAGGGTACGGAGTGAGCAGCGCTGCATTCCTTGCATACCATCATGAGCTTGACAGGTAAGAAGAGGTGGTTTTGCACAGTGTACAGCATGCAGGGGGGCGTGCGGCAAAGCTGCCCACAAACAACTTGCTCAGGAGCAGTGCAGATCTGCTCGCTCACCCTCCTACCTCTGCAGGTTTTCTTTGCAAATCCCCTGCAGGCAGAGTTTGCTCAACTAGTCGAACTGGCTCTCTCTGTCTTGTTTTTTTGGCAAACCGAGAATTTCCTTCCTGATAAAAACGGACGGCAGGCGCCCCGATTGGGTGCTGCGTTGGAGAGGATGTGACATCAGGCACATCTCTCACTTCACTGGGTCGCTGGCTGTCTCCCAGAGCAGCCAGGGAGCTGCTTCGTTAAACCCCAACCCAGGTACTCAAATTTCTGTACAAAGTGCTGCCAGCACCACGTCCCAGTTTGCTGCAAGGTCTGTTTGACTTGTGCGTGCAGAGTCTGCTTAACAGATCACTCCCACTGCTGGGGCTCACTGGGGAGGATGGAATTTGAACTCTGGAGACCGACCACGAAGTGAAAAAACAGAAAGTGGACAGACAGGGCTGAGATGGATGAGGAGGGAACAAATCAAAATACCAGCAAATTGCAAGGAGCCGGAGGCCAGGCATCTGCAGCATCTCTATCAAACCCATTGATGGGGGGTAAGTAACTCTCCCCTCTCACTGCCAGCCTTTGCCTCAGCCAGCAGCTGTGGAGGAAGAGTGGAAAAGGCAGGGTCAGGCTATGGCAGTTGCTCCACCTGATGTCCCGCTTCCAGGGCATGTCTGCAGTCAGTCCCCCAAAATGTCCCCATGCCCTTGCACTTCAGGAGGGATTTTAATAAGCTACTACTATTGAAAACTGAACTTTTTGCCAGTCTTTTTTGATGTATCACAGAAAGGAGTGTCTGATTCTGTGCTGCAGTTTCTACAAGAGAAAACAAATGCAACACATGAACCTCAGCATGCTGAAAAAGCAGTTGCAATGTGGCTTGTTTTACTTAGGTTAGTGCCAGCTGGAAGCTGAACACTAGCTCAGTTCCTCTTTTTCTTTCTTTTCCTTCTCTTCCTCCTTCCTTTCCCCCTTTTCTTTCTCCTTTTTTCTTCTTCTTTTCCTTTTAATTTTTTCATTTTCCTTGTATTTTTTCTTTCTCTTTTTAGTTTTCTTTTTCTTTTTATTTCTCTTCTTCTGCTTCTTTTTCCCTTTTCCTTTTCCTTTTATCCTTTTCCTTTTATCGTTTTCCTTTTCTTTCTTCTTTCAGATGAGCAAACCTAAGCCTTGTTGCCCAGACTGAGTCATGAATCCCAGTCCCTACCAACTTCTTCTGCAATGGTCAGAGCATTGTGGTCAGTTGTCACCAATGCTGTTGTGGTCACTGTTTATTCAAACAAATGGTCTCACCCTGATCATTGCTCTGTTGTCTGGCCTGGAGCCACTGAAAATATGACATGGTAACAAAAGACAAGTAATTGAACTTCACATAACAGTTTAGCTACATGTGTTCCCTGCATCACTGTTTTCTGAGAAGCTACTGCTTCAGCTCATGGTGAGTCCAGCAGGAAAGAGGAGGCAAATTGGAGAGTGCAGTTTTGTGTCTTTTTGGCAATCAGAAATCCTAGTTGTTTGGTAGTACATGCAGTTAACACAGCTGTGCCACCATTATACACTGGCCTTGCTACTTCATGAGCTGCTCTGGTGGGCTAACTATTTTGAGAACTTTCCTGAAAGTAGCTATTTCAGGATTTTAGAAGTCTATGGCCAGTGAGCATTTCCTTAGGCTTTAATCAAAAGCCTGTGTACAGTATAAAGATTTATCATTTGCCACAAGATGATCAGAGGGGTGGTGTATCTTTCCTATGAAGACAGGCTGAGAGAGTTGGGGTTATTCAGCTTGGAAAAGAGAAGGCTCTGAGGAGAAGTTATAGTGGCCTTCCAGTACCTGAAGGGACTACAGGAAAGCTGGGGAGGAACTTTTTACAGGGGTGTGTAGTAATAGGACAAGGGGTAATGGCTTTGAACTGAAAGAGGGTAGATTTAGGTTAGACATTAGGAAGAAATTCTTCAGTGTCAGGGTGATAAGACACTGGAGCAGGTTGCCCAGAAAATTGAGGATGCCCCCTGCCTGAAAGTGTTCAAAGCCAGGTTGTATGGGATTTTGAGCAATGTGGTCTAGTGAGAGATTTCCCTGCCCATGTCAGGAGCATTGTTACTAGATGATGCTTAGGGTTCTTTCCAACCCAAACCATTTTGTGATTCTACGATTTGTGTCAGTGATGATGTGCCTCCTGTGCTGTGCAGGAGAGAGGAGAGAGACTCCAGCTGCAGCCTCCCTGCTCCTCCTGGTTAGAAACTAGAGCTCCAGACTGGAGAGGCAGGAAACAAAATTTGTGGTCTGTTGCAGGGTGATACCCTGGTTGCAGGAATTTAGGGAAATTTGTCTTCCTCTGCAGTGAGGTTGCCTCCGTGGCTTGCTTCAGGGTGAAGGTGTTTGCTGCAGATGGAGAAGTGGAAGCTTGGGGCTATGCTGTCCAAGACAGCAGATTTGGAAGTGCACTATGTCAACAGGCCTTTAAACCTCCTCTTCCCAATGTCTCCAAGGCTGGTGTGAAACTACGGTAGGCTTTTACTTCCATTTAGGATAAAAACCTCAGTTCCTCTCCATAACAGAATTCCCAGCTGCATTGTGATATGTTGGTGCATACCTCATTTTGTTTTTCACTGACATTTATTTTTGACGCTTACATGGTCAATCTTTCAATTAGTTGTTAAGACATGGTAAAATTGCAAGCTAAGGGTCAGTTCAGAGATGATTATGGTCTGGTCTGGCTCTTTTTCAAGTACTGCTAAAAGCCTGCCTTTTCTCAAACAAGAACTGAATGGATAAATTCTGCACATGGGCGTGATGGCATGATGGTGCACCTCCCTCTTTGTCACCAGAATGCTGACATGTTGATAGAACAATTTGGTAGTTTGCACAAAACCCCGCCTGTATTAGTATGGCCAAAAAACCCCATCAAGCTGCAGCTAACAAAACTTGTTCCTCAGTCTAAATTCTTAGAATTACTACAAACATTTTTCCCTTGCAACTCATGTGGTTTGGGCAGTGACATTGTTTTCTAAATGGGAAAATCAAAAGGTTTTTATAGAGCTTTTGTATGTGGAAACACAACCAATGGTAACACAGGCAGGATCAGCAAGAAAAACAGCATGGTCAGATAAGCATCAGTTGACACACATCACTTAAAGCAAAGCTATTTTAGTCAATCAAAAACATCGTCCTTTAATAATTGTAGCATAGTTTGGCTATCCTGAGACCGGAACCACAGCTTCTGGAAATGGCTGTCCATTTGCTGAAGGCAAAAGGTGTTTGTAAACTTAATGGACTGTATGTTTGTTGTGGGACATGGCCCGTGGAACACAGAAGAAGGCAGGCAGAGCTCAAATGATGCTAATAACAAATAATAATAACAATAATAATAATAATAATACTTTTATTTAAAAGCAAATTGATGTTCATTAACCAGATTTCCCATGTTAATTCCTCTGTTTATTACATATATTCAGTGCCACCCA
Source organism: Chaetura pelagica (assembly GCF_000747805.2). Lineage (NCBI taxonomy): Eukaryota > Metazoa > Chordata > Aves > Apodiformes > Apodidae > Chaetura > Chaetura pelagica. The sequence goes on from NW_009952690.1 coordinate 1,616,872, forward strand.
TAAAATGGCATTTGGGTTCTAGTTTTGAGGTTTGTCTCAAATATGAATGAGAGTTGATTAATCTTTCTGTGCTTGTGAAGTCTGAGTTGCTTCTCAGTTTCTCAGTTTTTTTCTCTTTGACTTTTTTAAGGAAAGTAAAACAAGACTGGAAAAGATCACTTGACTCTTGTCTTTTCTTGTTAGCGATTTCTACACTGCTACATAAAAGAGACTGAGACCATTTCCATCTTTGAGACCAAAGGATGCAGGCTGACTTTCCTTCACATCTTTTGCTTAAAGCTCAATGTTGAGTTATGTCCTGGCTTACTTGGCAGGCAAGTCTGCACCATCTCTGACAGTGTCTCATAGTCACAGGCAGCAGTAGGAATAGACGGCAGATTTCAAAGTGTCCACTAAACACCTAGTCTGTAAGCCACGGTTAATAGGTCACCAAACACCTTCCCAGTTCCCTGGCAAAAAACTTATGATCCAAAGGAAAAGACTCAAACTCACAGCTATAGCAAATATACATCAAGAGCAGGAGAAAACACCAAGCTTTCTCCACCAGGAAAAGTGCAGGAAGGAAATGGTGCCCTATGCTTGGAGAAGGCCCCAGGGCTGATGGTCCCTCACAGCCTGTTTTCCAAGGCATCTCTTTTTCAGAATTCACAGCTGATTGCTATCCGTGTTAACTGCGGCTAAGAGCAAAAAATACTGACCAGATAACAGAGGCTCCAGCAACCAGATCTGTGTCCTGTCTTTAGTCATTGTCAGTCTGTGGTGGACACAAAATAAACCTCTTTTCTGGTCCCAAGGAATGTCCAGTGATAGATTACATTAAGTAAATATAAATCTGGCATAAACCAATGAATGATGTAGCATTTTATACAAGCCTTTCTCTTCCCCTAACTAGGTCATAGTTGTAGCCAGAGAAAGGGAAATGAGGAGTAATGGTGAAAATTGTGAATCAGCTGCTTATCCACTCATCCTAAGGACATTATTCCACAAGCTCATCCTAAGGTTATTTCTAGGATGTTACTGGCATTGTCCTGTGAGCCAGGACCATACTGGGGGTTTGTTAGGGAAGGATTCTGACAAGAGAAGGTGAAGTCTTGATTATTCTGACAGATTATTAATTTTTTAAAATTACTTCATTTAAATAAGAACTGTCACAGGGACCAGTTGAGTTCCCACTTGTGATGTATGTGTGACTTCTACCAGTATGACTAGCTGCTCATTATGGTGACCCACACTTTTGTTGTCCAAGAAAAGAAACATTAACATTTACCCTAGTTTAGTCCATAAATGAGCCATTGTTCAGTGAGGGTAAGATGAAATATGTATATATCTGCAAAAGTGTACTATGCAGATAAACATTGTAATGGTTATCAAGTGGCTTAAAATTATGTACTCTAGTAGCAGAGATAATCTTTTGCTTATATAAACAGCTCTAGATAAATGTATTGCACAGTCAGGAAAGGGTCTTGCAAGAATAACTATAAATCTATGGCACCACTGCCACTAGGCTGGCAGAAACTCAGCCACCTACCTAACATAGTCATGCAGGCAAAGATCTTCTGTGTGTGATAAACAACACATGTCAGAAATCACAGGTCACAGTTTACTTAGTGTAGAATTTTTCAATCACAAAACCATTGTAAGTGTCACTATACAAGATCTTGTCTTGTTTAAATTTGATATCCTTTACTGAGCACACTCAAGGGTGAGAGAGCAATAACCCAACAGGCTATAAGATGGTTGACACGGTTGGTTACCGCCCCGTTCCATCACTCTGTGGCATAACCCGAAGGGGCAGGACAGTGGCCTTGAGCGGGTCAGTTCTCTGTGCTCTCTTGTGCTTCATTTCTTGATGTGTCATACTTGGAGCATCGAGAAGGGCTGGACAGCTGTCAAGTGACTTCCCTTTATTCTTAGAACCTCCTTTAAATGTGACTTGCATATCTAGTGTCTGAGAAAATGGGGGCAAAAACTGTTTTTGCTCTGTTTTTGTTCTCCTCAGTAAGGAGTAGGATGCTGGGGCAGCTGAAAGCCAATCTTTCTCCTATCCACTTGCACTCTGAGATCGGTTCAGTTCTCCCATGCATGTTCATAGCTGAGACAAGATCTGTGGATCTTATATAAGCACTGACATCAGAAAATGATCTGTAAAAACTATTTTAAATAGTTATGGTGGCTTATTAGGTTTTGTTGCTGAAGGTGGACTTCTTACTGTTAAGCAGCCTGTTCCATGCACATGACCTAGTACAGTCCCTAGAAACCTCAGCAATTTGTCATTGGGGTTTTCTCTGTAGTTAGTAGAAGGAAAGTGGGACATCTCTAGAGAGCAGCAAAATATGTTTCCAAAAAAAAGCTGGGTGAAATGTCCTTAGGAAGTGCTTCTCTTCCTTTCCAGGGAAGAATCTGGGCCATCGACATAGAACAGACACTGGGGTTTGAGGCAATGAATGCTGAAGGGAGTAAATGGCTTCCAGAGGGATTGTTGTTGTCAGATAGCTCTGAGCCATAAACTCTGTGATACTGAAGATCCCTTTCTAATACTTGTACAGAACATACGTGCTGTACCTCACTTGGTGGTTTAAACAGTGCAGAAAATACAGCTATTACTTAAAGTGACCTGCTGCACAGGCTAACGCCAAACACTGAAAACTGAAAGGGAAATTGACAGGGAACACGATTTATCCCCTTGTACTTTGGTACATACTCTTGTTAGGTATTGTTGACACTAGGCCAGCTCTGAGCAGAGGTAAATGACTGAGCAGACATACCCTCTTCAAAACATAGTCCTTTTGAGTTAATTGGTATAAGGAGCTTGGGAAAACAAACACACTGGAAATAAATTAAAGCAAGGGACAAGCTCAATCAGAGTAAGGTGATGTTCTGCATCTCTCATCTTCTGAAGGGGACCACAGCTGCTCCTTGCCAACACAGAATAAGTCCAAAACACACCCAGAGTGAAGCCATCCTCTTGTCTCACTCGGTCCCAGCAGCTGCTCCATGGAAAGCTTGGCAGATCATGTAATAAATTGGACACCTTTACGAGGGTCACGCAGCTGAAGTAAAAAACACTAATTAATCAGTCCACAGAGCTGTTAGACTTTTCCCTGTCTTTCTCTTTATACAGACTTTGTGTCAGACTGGTCTCCTTTACATGATGCCTCTATCCATGGACGTCTGCTTACTCTGAAGAAACTCATCAAGCAGGTACTTCTCTGCTGGGTTTGTTCAGTTGTTGAATGCAGGTTGTGCTTTATTGTGAGACCCCAAGGGTCAGAAAATCATGTTGACATAAATGCAGTGAAATCTGCATGTAACATGTTTGGTTTTTTTCCTTGTGGTTCCTTGCCTAGCACGAGCTCTGTGCACTTAGCTGATGATATATTGAAATATTCTGGGTCATACTTTAATTCTGGTGCAGGCAACAGGATATCAATTGCTGGGATCTCTGGGTGGCTGGGGAATTCCTTCTGCAGCTCATGTGCCTTTGAGCAGCATCTTCATGCTCTTGGTGCAGAGCAGGTCTGGATCCAGGCAAGGGTCTCATTCAGGCTTCAGTTCACTCATCCATATATCTATTTTTGAAGTGCATGAGGGTCCCTGCTCCAGCTGCAGGAGGACATGGCAGTGTTAAGAGATTTATGAACCTCACTGCTCCTCTTCTTTGCATTTTTTTATTTATTCAGTGGTGGAATTGATTGAAAAAGAAGGAGTAATGGACTCATTGAGCTTAACCTACTGGAACACCAAGATTGCTAGAAACAAAAGGTCTTGTTGAACCAAAACAATGGTTTCTAGTGCGGGAGCTGCCTTTCCTCTGGACTGTGCCTCACTGCAAAGAGCAAGAAAACACCTCATAAGCACTTTGGGATTCTATCCAGTCAAACAACCAGAGTCACCTGGCAGGTGGTAGGAGGGTTTATAAAAGTGATGTAAAAAAGCAGCAGGCAGGACTCTGCCAAAAAATCTAGTTGCTATTTTTCGTCTTTTTTTAAATTTCATATTTTGCTATTCATGGTGAATTAGAACTAAAATCATATTTGAGTCCCTAAAAGGTTGTCTGTATTACCCCACTGGACAGTCCACTGCCTAGAGCTTTCTGCACCAGTTAGCAGCATGTACAAGGCATGACCTCTGGTATGATGTGCCAGAATCCATTCCAGCCAAAGCACCACAGCCTCTTGCTCTGCTTACCTGTTGAGATGAGTAACTCCAGGCAGTAGAAGAAGGCCTGATTCCATAAAGCTTCAAAGCTAGAAAGATGGTTTTTTTTTTGTTTGTTTGCTACTTGGTTGTAATGATATCTTCCATTATTTCATCAGGGGAGTGATGTTAATCTTGTTACAGCAGAACATGTCTCTCCTCTCCATGAAGCCTGCCTAGGGAGTCATGCTGCTTGTGCCAGTGTCCTATTAAAGCATGGTGCTCAGGTGAGTGCCTGATAGATGGACCACTGTTTCTTGTGTTAGTAATTTGTATTATCACATTTTAATGCTAGGTGAGGTACTATTTCGTGTCAGCATATCACTGTGATTTACACACCAGGCTTAGTTCTGCTTTAGGTACATATATTATAAAATGCACTCCTTACTAAAGCAATCAAAAAAGCACAGATATAAACAACAATTGTTATTATTCTTTAGATGAAGGTATAATGTTCTCATAATTTACTGAAAGAAAAAAGGCATATTCCTCTTGCACAGGGTTTACAATCCTTCAACAGTTAAGGGTGTCTTTTATTTTCTGCACACATTAATATCATTGATGTCAATAAGCAAGATCCAGAGTAGAGATGTAGGACTGTTAGGGTCCACTGACAATAAAATGGGGAGAAAATGGAAACAACATGCAAGTAAAGTTGTGAAATGGATGTGCATCACGGCCTCTACTTTTCAAGCTAATGTTGAAATTATAATGAACAAGAAAATTAACTCATTATACATATATTACCCGTCAGTTTAAAATGAAAAAAAAAACAACCCTGCACACTTTCAGATAAAAATTTACTGTTTTAGGAGAGGGATACAGGTAGGTGTGTTTTGGCTGAGATAACTGAGAAACAGGCACACACTTAACTTGGTAACTTGTGAGACACCCTGGAGCAGCACTAGTTAAATGTGAAGGAGAGACATAGGACAAGTTTTAAAAATATTATTTTTAATGATTTTTTTAATAAAAAGCTGCAATCTTTAGAAGCAGTGGGCAGTTTTTACAAGTAATTAAATAAAATGTATCGAGAGCCCTATTTTCTGTTGAGAAACTGGATAATTTTCATCAATTTTGAAATACTGAGAAGACACACACACACACAAAAAAAAGCCTGATTGTGTTATTTTCCCCCAGGTGAATGGAGTTACTGTTGACTGGCACACGCCGTTGTTCTGTGCTTGTGTCAGTGGCAGTGTGGCTTGCTTGAATTTATTGCTGCAGCATGGAGCCAGCCTGCACCCCCCCTGTGACTTGGCATCCCCCATCCATGAAGCTGCCAAGAGAGGTAACCTCATGGGTGTCTGAATTCCTTTCCATGTTACTAGCAAGGTGTTGAAGTGGAAAAGAGAAAGAAGACAATTTTCTTGATTTGGGTCATGTGAAATACCTTCTTAGTTGGCCTCGTCACAAGTGGTGCTGCTCTTGCCACCGTTGGTGCTCAGAGAGGGCAGCTCAGCTGGGCTCTCAGGGCCTCTGAGTCCATGTGGTGACACCTGGAAGGGGATGTGTTGTCCAAATCAGCTGCTGGCAATGTGGACATCTGAGGGAGCCACTTGGCTATCTTCCAAAGCAGTGGAGGGAAAAGTGACCTGATTTATCTCATCTTTGGTAGACATCTGAAATGAATCACATAAAATATGAGGGCTTTAGCTTGTCTGCTGACTGTGGCTTTGCAGCTTCTGGTTTCTGGGTTGGAAACACTGGCATGGATACAATTATTGCACTACCATCTCTTAACAAAACATTGAATTTTTGCCAAATTACACCACTGCAATAGATAATTTGGACTGCTGAAAAATGCCTGATCTCTGTGAGTTTACTCTTCCTTTATCCTTTTTAAGGTCATGTGCAATGTGTTGAATTCCTCGCATCCCATGGGGTAAATATAGATCACAACATCAAGCATCTGGGTACTCCACTTTATTTAGCTTGTGAGAACCTGGAAGTGAACTGTGCCAAGAAGCTGCTTGAGTCAGGTAAAAAGAAAAATAAAGAATGGGGCACTTTCATATCCTGTAACATCTATCTTTGGATTGATTGTCTTTGTATCAAAGATCTAGAGGAGCTCCTGCTCTGGGACCTGGAGATGTTTTGCTCTTAATAGCAGCCCTGGGTTGAATGGGTTGGCAGGGTAACATGGGTCTCCCTGACGCAGGAACTCAGCTTTACAGCTCCCAACATAATCATGAGTGATCCTGGATTTCACACAGCTGATAGAGCCTAGAACACCCTTTCCAATGTTTGTGTGATGCTGCAGATATTTGAAATAGGCAGGATGACTTTTTTTTTTTTCTTCCCTCTTTATCCAAAATATGTTATTAATTTATTTGTACATAGTATTTCTGCAAACATGTTTTAATTCCTACTGAGTTCATAAAAAGTTTGAAACATTTCCAACACAGAAAAATGTTCAGCTCTATATTCTTTGTATCAAACCAACCTATCTGTAAATTCAAGCAGTTGGATAATACAAGACCATTTTTTGTTATCTACAGTAGTGTATCTCTTCTAACCAAAGGGGTCATATAAACTAAAGTGGCCACATAGCTGGTACAAAAATGATGGACCAACAAAGCCATATTGGGGGCAGTGGCAAGAGAAAAGAAAAAAAAAATAAAAATAGATCACTTTATGCACTGTTTAGCACAGTGAGCTTTTCTGGATAATCTAAGTCATATATTTGGCTATTATTTTCTGTTCTTTTGCTATATTACTGCCTTCTACATATAAGAATGTATACCATAAAAACATTATAAACAGCTTTGAATTGGCTCTGCAGCTCACTCTTCTTGTTGAAGCAGGTCCGTTAGTCCAGGATAATGGATGAAAGCACAGTCATTAGGGTGCTTGTTCATATCTTCCTCCACCAAGGACCTCCAGAGCTTTTCCATCCTCATATATTTACCCCGACATATGATTTAGCATCTGAAAATCTCACCAACTTAAGACTCCAGTTCAGAACATGTGGAAACCCTGCATGTATTTTAAGAGAAGGAACACTGAGATGGGGAGCAAAGGTGGGCAGTAGTTGTATAACTTTGTGCTGCTTCAAGATATCCAAGGACTGGATCATGGATGAAGGTCTTCATGCGCTGTTCCTCTGGGGTAATTTTCTTAGTGACAACACCACTGCTCCTCAGTCAGTGCAAGTTGTGCACATGAAAATTGTGCTATTAAGCCCAAACATAAGGAAATTCACCTCTAAGTGGGTGCTGCAACATTTATGGATTAGTCAGAGAAAGAACTAGTGCAGGAAATAGGCTACTGTGTTGTCACTATTGTTTGTCGTCTCATTGTGTTCAGGAGCAAATGTGAACAGTGGCAAAGGCCTGGACTCACCTCTGCACGTGGCTGCCAGGAATTGCAGTGTGGAGCTGGTGATGCTGCTGATTGACTTTGGAGCAGACATTTGGATGAAGAATGCTGAAGGCAAGAGGCCAATGGAGCTGGTTCCACCCCACAGCTCTGTGGGAAGATTATTCTTGCAGAAAGAAGGTGCCCCTTAGCACTTGTTTTATTTGTTCATGTGGGATTCATTAGACAAAAAATCACACAAACTGCTGCAAAAAGCTGTGCTATTCCATGCCACAAGTGCTACAACATTGAGGATAACTAAACTTACCTCTATTCACTGATATTGGCTCTGTGTCCTCTAGCATCAGAATATAGTGTAACACTAAGAGTAATAATGATAACAACAAAAACCCATCTTTTGACCTCGTGGTTGTGAATCTACTGCATCAGGGAGCAGCTACATGGGGTTTGCAATACCATGCAAACTAGAGTTTTGAGAATAAAAAAACCCACAAAATTCTCCTTAGAAATTAATGGTGGGCTTTTATGAATAACTAAAGTACTGAAGTAAGTTGGACTTGATCGTGAAGGTCTTTTCCAATCAAAACAATTCTGTGATTCTCTAAGTGGGAGTCTCAGTTCCCTTGTGTCTGAGACAGGAGTAGGTCCAGGAGTGTTACCTGGAACATGATGACAAACGCAGGCAGAAAATCACATCTGGTGGGTGTTGAGGCTGGCTGGTGAGCATTAGGATTGGAGTCTTTGGTTTTACAGTATCCTGAGGGTCAGGTGTGTGCCAGATGCTGGTCTATGTAAAAAAGATAAAAACTGCAACCAGAAAAATTTAATTGTATGTAGTATTAAAAAAAAAAAAATAGAAACACTAATCTTCTTGCTCCTTGCCCTCCATTTTTATTTCTTGCCCAAGATCTTACACAGGTGCAAAGTATCTTTAAAATATAAGACTCTATAGTAAGGGTTTTTTGTGAGGATTAGGGAAAACTGAACAATAATGATACAATGAATATGCATGCATGTATATACATTTATAAACTAGACTTTTTTTAAAGGCCAACCTTATGTGCTGAATAATCCAGCAGTATAAAACTACAGGCTTAACCCTTAGAAAGTGCATATTCTGTAACTGTAAATGAAATATTTTCAGATCCTTTTTTTTTTTTATTTTATTTTATTTGTTATGAATACTTTAATTAATTACAGACAGAAATCTTACTTACCAGTCTGCAGAAAAAAATTAATAAGTTCTCTCATGTCTACATGTACTTGTGTTCTTCTTTAGAAGTTCTCATTCGATCATGCATATTATTAAATAATGTTCATTATTTTAAACAAGTTGCTGATGGTGTGTTCCACTACTTTATTATTCCAGTTACACATTGGTGTGATTGTTGTAATGTGGAGATTTACAACAAGGTACAACTGGAATAATAAAATTATGGATCAGGCCCTAGTTGAGATAGTAACATGAAAATAACAGCATGAAAACAACTGTGCTGAGCATGTTATATATGAGCAGTGGATATTTGTTTTGCCAGACTAATCTATAGTGCATGGAGTGCTGATCTTTTTGATCTCTAATCCCTGCTGTGTTCAACTCCTGACTCATGTGGCACCACATGTGTCCTGTTTATTTGAGATAGAAAACCATTTCAGGCACATCCTGTGGAGCTGGCCTGAGAAGGGCTGCTCTGACTGAGCTGACAGCTCAGCCAGTAAGGAGCTTCCCTAAGTGAAATTCAGCAATTAAAATCAGAAATTATAAATGCCACAAGGACATTTTACTGCTGAGTATTTTTTTTTTCTGATGTTCTTCAGCATTCCCTTCTCTGAGTAGGGGCATGCCTGATGGGCAGCTGATGTCTAATTTCCTTAGCCAGCTGAACTGTTGCAACCCGGGGTAGCAGTGCAAACTAACCCTTTGGTCTCACGGGGCTATTTAGCAATCAGAGTCACCCTGGCAGTCCCATTGCCCCTCAGCACCAGAGCTGCTGCTCTCCTACCCCACTCCCACACATGGCTCCTCTCCTTGCACACTGCAGATGCTGGGGGGCAGCAGCTCCATGGCAACAGCCAGGACAGGCTGGCAGGAACATGTTTTGCCAGCAGAGACAAGTTGGTGAGTGTGCTGACCCTGAGTTGCCCTAGCACTAGCCCAGAGCAGCTGTAGAACCCGTGGAGCCTGCCCTGTTTTTATTGCAGGGAGAGTCCTATGTGTAGGAGAATTAGCTAATGATCCAAAAATTCCACCCCACTCCCCTTTTATTTATTTATTATTTTTTTTCAGGAGTATGCTTGCAGTTGCTAAATATTGTAATAGACTGAAACTGAAAGAGGGCAGATTTAGCTTAGATATCATGAAGATTTTTTTTTTAGTATGAGGATGGTGAGACACTGGAACATGTTGCCCAGAGAAGTTGTGGATGCCCTCTACCTGGCAGGCATTCAAGGCCAGTTTGGATGGAGCTTGGAGCAACCTGGTGCAGTGGGAGGTGTCCCTGTCCATGCAGGAGGTTGGAACTAAATGGTCTTTGAGGTCTCTTTCAATCCAAACCATTCTATGAGTCCACATTTTTCAGCATAATGAGCCTGCTTGTTTATAGAGAATTATTTAGGTTTTGCGGAGTTTGGTTTGTTTGGGTTTTTTTGAGTGGAAGGTTTTAAAATTAAATCTTTATAGGAAGGGCAGCTATCTGTGTGATCAGAGTGGTCAAACACACTTGCAGTATGATACTGCAATAGCCACTCTCATGTGCCCCATATCAGCTTTCCTTTTTGTTTTGTACCCAAGGACAGGGCAAACCACACACTGACTCCGAGCAGGAGGGTGCAGCCCTTTGCACAGTGCTCTTCAGCCTTGCAGATCTGCTGGAAATGATGTGGCCTGAATGAGGGAGGCAAGACTCAAAAACTGATTAAGGCTTCCACCTCACCACATTTTTGCTGCAGCCTCAGTTCCTTCCTGCTGCACTTCATTCCTCCCCCAGCACTAATCTCTAGTGACCACTAATTTACACCCAACAGGGAGGCAGGGCAGGTGACACCTAAACTGTCCACTCCCAGCTCACATATCTCCCCTTCAGCTTTCTACAGTGCCTCTTCTTATCTCCTCCCTGCTCCCAGGGCCTTTCTTATCTGCCCTCCCACAGCTCCTCCTCCTCTGTGACCCACCATGTTTGTCACCCTTGCATGTGGCACATCAGGGCACAAATGACATGTCAGAGATTGAACGCTGAAAGGTGCTGCAGTTAAAAGTGCTGCACAGGATCCCTCTCTTCCTAAGATGGATAAGTTCCCCAAGTGAGCCTATAAAGCCATTACACTTTAAAAAGAAGCACCACAGATTCTTCAGCAGGCTGGTATTTATCAGCATAAGACCAGTTAATCTGGAAGGTTTAAATAAAGGTTTGTATCATATTTCTTTTGCTATGTGTTTGTCACTATTATGAAACATCTCAAGAAAGCAGTGGGCTGCAAACTTGGTTTTGAAGTAAGCTTCAATCATCTCTTCTCAAACAACACAGACCACTTCACACTCATGCAGCTTAAAATGGAAAGAATGAAGCTGCAAATGCTACTTGCAGCTGTGTAATGACAGTGAGTGACTCAGCTTGAATTGAATCACAGGTGGACTGATGTCCTTCAGTGGGTGCAGGTTTGGCTTTTCACTGCTGAGGGTCCTGGGGCAGCAGAACCTCTGTGTGGGGTGGGTTGCAGGAGGTGAGGGGAGCGGTGATGCACAGCTGCTGTTTCAGCCTTACAGTTTTGGGGAGGCATTCAAGGCCAGTTTGGATGGAGCTTGGAGCAACCTGGTGCAGTGGGAGGTGTCCCTGTCCATGCAGGAGGTTGGAACTAAATGGTCTTTGAGGTCTCTTTCAATCCAAACCATTCTATGAGTCCACATTTTTCAGCATAATGAGCCTGCTTGTTTATAGATAATTATTTAGGTTTTGCGGAGTTTGGTTTGTTTGGGTTTTTTTGAGTGGAAGGTTTTAAAATTAAATCTTTATAGGAAGGGCAGCTATCTGTGTGATCAGAGTGGTCAAACACACTTGCAGTATGATACTGCAATAGCCACTCTCATGTGCCCCATATCAGCTTTCCTTTTTGTTTTGTACCCAAGGACAGGGCAAACCACACACTGACTCCGAGCAGGAGGGTGCAGCCCTTTGCACAGTGCTCTTCAGCCTTGCAGATCTGCTGGAAATGATGTGGCCTGAATGAGGGAGGCAAGACTCAAAAACTGATTAAGGCTTCCACCTCACCACATTTTTGCTGCAGCCTCAGTTCCTTCCTGCTGCACTTCATTCCTCCCCCAGCACTAATCTCTAGTGACCACTAATTTACACCCAACAGGGAGGCAGGGCAGGTGACACCTAAACTGTCCACTCCCAGCTCACATATCTCCCCTTCAGCTTTCTACAGTGCCTCTTCTTATCTCCTCCCTGCTCCCAGGGCCTTTCTTATCTGCCCTCCCACAGCTCCTCCTCCTCTGTGACCCACCATGTTTGTCACCCTTGCATGTGGCACATCAGGGCACAAATGACATGTCAGAGATTGAACGCTGAAAGGTGCTGCAGTTAAAAGTGCTGCACAGGATCCCTCTCTTCCTAAGATGGATAAGTTCCCCAAGTGAGCCTATAAAGCCATTACACTTTAAAAAGAAGCACCACAGATTCTTCAGCAGGCTGGTATTTATCAGCATAAGACCAGTTAATCTGGAAGGTTTAAATAAAGGTTTGTATCATATTTCTTTTGCTATGTGTTTGTCACTATTATGAAACATCTCAAGAAAGCAGTGGGCTGCAAACTTGGTTTTGAAGTAAGCTTCAATCATCTCTTCTCAAACAACACAGACCACTTCACACTCATGCAGCTTAAAATGGAAAGAATGAAGCTGCAAATGCTACTTGCAGCTGTGTAATGACAGTGAGTGACTCAGCTTGAATTGAATCACAGGTGGACTGATGTCCTTCAGTGGGTGCAGGTTTGGCTTTTCACTGCTGAGGGTCCTGGGGCAGCAGAACCTCTGTGTGGGGTGGGTTGCAGGAGGTGAGGGGAGCGGTGATGCACAGCTGCTGTTTCAGCCTTACAGTTTTGGGGTGATAAAGCTTCATGAGTAAGCTTTTCTCTGACTCTTTCCCTAGGGCCACTGTCCTTGATGCAGTTGTGCCGCCTGAGCATCAGGAGGTGCTTTGGACACAAGCAACATCAAAAGATAGCTGGCCTTCTTCTCCCGGATGAGCTGAAACATTTCCTTCTCCACATTTAAGCCTTTCATGTTCAAAATGATGCCTTTAATAACACAGCAAGGTTTGTTGAAGAAAGACACTTTCCTCTTCAGTAGTGTTACCAACACCTGCAATGTTAATTTGTGATTGTTGCTGGTCCCTGTTAAAGCCCTGCATCCAAGAAGCACAGGGCTGACCAACTGGCTCAATCCTTACTGCCACCACCCACTGGAGAATCCATAATTTGGAAAGGAACAATTTTGCATGGTTGCATAGTGAAGCTCGGAAATGTGACTCAAGGCCCACACTAGAAAGTGTAGAAAGTGAGCATAGAGTTTTAAAACGGGTCTCTCTATTGTCTGTATTCTGGCATAACTTCAGAAGTCTCATGATTGCCAGCCCCTTACAAAGTAAACATATATCCCAGCCCAGCACTAGCAGCACTTCACGCATATATTAAGGATAGCTACACTTTCTCTGTAAGCACCGCTCATGTGCTTGTCATCTGTGAGGGCTGCACCCACACCCCAGTATGGGTAAGGAAGCGGAACCAAACTGAACCTAGGTGCAAAGAAAGTGAGAGCCCCTGGCACATGTTATTTATTTTCGAAGTATATCACACTGTGGATAGATAAGCACCAACCAACAAGCATCTACATTTAGGCCACTATCTGAAACATGGGTTTCTGCCATGGTATCAAGTAGGTCACTGCTGATGGCAGCTCCCTACAGTGCCATAATACTGGGGGAAAGTTTTTGATACAACCATTAAAATCACTTCTTCCTGATGTTTTAAAATGTAAGACACATACTTCAGTACTAAACATTTTCTACTTTAAACATATTATTTTCCAGGACACAGGCTAACAGGCTGCCAGTAGTAGGCATTGAGTGGTCCCCTTTATGCCCTAGAAATTAGATTACATTTCTTAAGCAATTCTTAGCATGCACTGGGAAAACAACAGCTTCTATCCCTATTCCCAACCCAAGAGAACAGATAATCTTAAAAGTGAGATAGCTTTTTTTTCTTGGAGAGATGTTAACTCATTCATAGCATTTTCTGTGGGAGCAATAATAATAACAGCTCTAATGTGTGGTCATAAAACAAACAATGAAAATACTGAAACTAAACTCAGTTCCAAATTAAACAGGTAGTGGATAATTTCTGCCCTCTGCTTGGTTGCTGAGCTGCTGGCTCAGCATATGTGCCTCTCAAACAAGAACAACATAGTGGTTATTCCACTGAAGGCATAGAAACAAATATTCCCTTCAGCAGAACTTTAACATTGGGTGTTTTTCTTTCCCTCTTTCTTTCCTTTTTTCTTTCCCTTTCCCAGCACATCCTGCTGCCAGAAACCAAAGCATGGTTGTGACTGATCTGCGCTTTCCCAAGCTGTCTTTTGGTGATATTGGCTGCCTGATACACATGGGATCACACTCTGAGGGGCTACTGCCACATCACCTCTGCACTGGGGAGGCAGATTACATGCTTTGGCAGTTTTGGAGATCCTTTCTTCTAGATTTTGCTGTGAAGACTCCTGCAAGAGTGGGCTTGGTGTGCAGAACCTTTGATGACATCATTAATGTCATTAATGGGATAGACAGAGTCCTCATCTCCTATGCATGAGAGAAAGACTGGCAGCATTCAAATACTCAGACTTACTTTGATGTTTACTAGTGTGCCAGTGAGTGCACTGCAAGACTTCCTTTTGCATAAGGGAAGTTTAAGAGGCTGGATCAAATGCTACATGGATGCTTGTATTTGATGTAAATTACAATTCAAGTCCTTGGCTGGACAACATGACTGCTAGCTATAGGTATCCAGGATGATGGTTTTATTTTTTTTTCCTGCTGCCCAAACACAACAAGAGAAGCCTTGTTGGTTTTGTGAGACATTAAATTGTACCCTAATGGGACAAAGTGAAACACTTGGGTCTGTAATTCCCTCTGTGATAGAGACAGCCAGAATCCTTCATATATCTGATCCAATTAATTACACAATTTGATCATGTAAAAATGCACTGGATGGTTTAACATGGCCTTATATATTCCTTTGTTCCTGCTGGGAAGAAAAATAGATACCTGTCTTCATAAGTTGAATAAGAACAGGCATCCTGGATGTGAAACGTGGAGCCTAATAAAATTAGTAACTTGGTTAAGCTGAATCTGCATTGAACTGGCAGGGAACAGACAATGAACATACGCTTTGCATTTTGAAGAGTGAAGAAAACTTGCTTTGGTGACACATCTGAAAGCTGAAGATTTAGCTTATTGTATTTTAGATGAAAAACCTTTTTTTTAACACACTAGTTTGTCATTTACCTTTAAGCCTCTTATTTTCTAACGTCAGCCAATAGGTTTATGGGAATAATGTTAGCACCAGGGAAAATTGCTCTGACAAGGTGGTAAGAGTGTTTTTCTAGATAATTTTTTTTCTGGAAATGTCATAGTCTGACTCTGTTTACTTGAATCCCTCTGATCAAGTAAATTTAGGGTTATTTCTGTATGTCCATTTTGTATCATCTTAGTATGCTTGCTTATTTATTTTCATACAAATTGTGATCAACACTGGCAAATTACAGCTTTATGCATCAGCATTTATACAGTTACGAACTGTAAAAATTGTACAAGATGCAAACTGAATAAGCTCATTATAGGTGAGGCTTGACCTTTTTCTATGTTTGAAACCATTCCAAATGTAATGTAGGACTTGAAAAATTGTCAGGAATATATTTTATCAGATACTTTGTTATTATTTTGTTAGAAGTTTAATGATAATAAATCCACAGTTTTATAGGATATCTAGGAAATATAGGATATTTGCTCAAAAAGGTACATTTATACTCTTTTTAAAATTATATTTATATGTTAAATGATAATGCTAGTTTTTATATTGTCTGATACTATGGAGTTTTCAACTGAAGTCTAGTTGTTTGCAATGCTGCCTATGGGTGAGCAGAATACAGAATAATGCGTTTACATAGATCTACAGTAAAGATAAGACTAAGATGTAAAGACTGTGCACATCTTGCCTTTTGCTGAAGTTTTAAGGCAGTAATTATTTTTCTACTCACTTGACGGTTAGTGAAAAGGAGTGTGAAATTTCATGAAGCAGAAGATGTATATCTTTAGTTTCTTTGGCTTGGTTTGGTGGTTTTAGTTTTTTGGGGTTTGTTTGTTTTGGGTTGTGTTTTTTATTTGTTTTTCTTGGTTTTGTGTTTTGTTTGTTTTTTTTTTTTTTGCTTATTAGCATTTGTTTGTTTATCTTGTTTCCTCAGCAAAAGGCACATTTAATGATCTAGTTGCCCTTGCTTGTGTCTACATGACAGGAACTCTACTGGAAGTGAATGTGTGGAGATCCCTGTACAGTCTGAAGTGCAATGGATGTCTGCCTGCATCCAGTGGGTACACTGAGGTCTGGAGAGACATGGGAGGGCAGTAATCCCCTCTTCATGAGATGCATCTCTGCGAGTCCTTGCCCAAAGAAAACAGCTGAAAGAGAGAGGGCAATGCCAGCAAATTGCTTTAAAAATCTTGTTCCTGCTGGATACAGTGCTGCTTATGGGAAGTTTAACTAAGCAACAAAATCTTAACAAAAGACAACTGATTTAAGCAAGAAAAATCTCTTTTTATTTACTGAAATGTCTGATGCAACTAATAGATGCAAAATTATTTTGGCTCTTCAGCTGTAGCTCTGTGAATTCAGCCACATCCGAGGACTCATTCCTTCATTCTACAGTCTCATCCAAGTGTCCACTGCCGCTCTGCCCATTTCTTGCTGTTTCAGTATTTTCTCTTACCCGGAAATCACAGACATCCTAATGTGGTAAATGTAATAGACAACTTTGGAACATATGCAGTCAATGTCCTTTTGCCTCTCCACTGACATTAATTCATTTCAAGATAACTAAGAGAGAAATAAATTGTATGTTACTAGCTTAGCAAAATGGGACAGACCAGCTGCAAAATAAATTTAGTGCTGCTAGTAAACAGAGAGTGCTTGTACCCCTAAACGTGAGATATACTCAGTTTCCCCTCAGACTCATTTTCTTGAGACTCACAGGCTTCTAAAGCCACCTTTTCATGATTAACATATGCATTGTATCTTTCAAAATGGAGACTGCCTTGTCCTGGCTGGCAGTGCCAGCCAGAGCCCTGATGGCTTTGGAAAGAAATTCCAAAGGTGTTATTTCTTTGCACACTGAGTGATTATGTGTCATTCTTGGATAGATTGCTCAGCTCAGCTGCTCCAAGGGATATTCACTTTCATGCACACAGGCAACATTTGATGCGAAAGTGCTCTCTAAGATGCCTCAGGGAGTCCACTTTTCTTTAAAATGACAGCAGTGAACTATTGCTGGGAAATATTTCACATTCATATATCCTCATTCAAGATGTTAACCCTTATTCCAGCCCTACCTAAGTGTCTGAGTAGCACACCTGGACTTATCTGGATCTTGTCACCATGTAACAAGGTCTTGTTTCTTATCTATGCCAGCTGAAGGCAAGGAACTAGATTCATGGTTTTAGCACCTGTGAAGTAAAATTGAGTTTGTAATCTGTCAACTGTATCACTTCACAAATTAAACTGTGGAGTCTCTGCCCAGTGTGGGGCTTTTGAAATCCCTACAGCTTTACTTTCTGTGGTCTGAAAAACACAGTGCTAGCAGTTAAAGTAGCTCTGTCTCATGAAAGTAAGCTGACTGAATCCTGAAGGTTCACACAGACCCTGGGAAGATGTTACGAGTATGATAGGTATAGGATTGTCTTGTTGATTGAAATTGCAGTTTTTACGAACTTATTTTGAGGAAGAGGAGTTGTCTTTGACTAAATAATTGTCAGAAAACACAAACTGCTGGTGTTGTGAGTTTCTGCATGGACCAAAGCTCCCAGTAGCTGCATTGCTTACCCTGGTTGTCCCTGAAGGGCATCATCCTGGTACATGCCCCCCCCTTTTGTGCCCTCCTGTTGAGCAAGAGCTGAGCCATTTATCAAATGGCTTTTATATAATTTTTCCTATAAGCTAGTAGGCAGCACCTGTGCCTTCCAAAATCTCTTCCATAACAGCTATAGAACTCCCTTTCCATAACAGCTGCACTCATATTCATGGGTTCTGAAAAGGTGATTGAAGTTTTTCTACTCCTGAGCTCTGTGGATGAAAGGCGTGAGCATATTCTGACTTCCTTGGAGTTAAATCTATGAATTCATCCCACAGAAAAGGCAAAGCAGTCCCCAGGCCCTGGGAGTACCAGCTTACCCTCTTTGCTCAGTAATCACTGGAGGGGGAATGCTTTGCTCATGGCTCTCAGTAATTTTTTTGACCAGACAGAAATCCCACTCAAAACCTCTTAACCACAGAGCAAAGGTTAAGAAGTAGGTTTTTCTCTCTTCCAAGCTATAAATATTTTTATTATTCCTGAGGCTAGAAAATAATCAAAGGCAGCCTCAAGCAGTTCAATCCAAATCAAGGAAATTGCTCATTTTTCTTGCAGGAAAGAAACAAAACATATAAAACATGCTACCCACCAGGTGGCCTATTGGGACATATTCTTTAGAGATGATGGAAGAAATTCAAATCTCCTCCTAGAATGGAATAGAATCAATATCTTTGCTATCACTAGTGTTTTGGAGATAGATTTTCCTCATTTTATAGTGAATCTAAGCCTCTCGCTCACCCAGTTTATCCAGCATGACCATCTAACATGAATTCACTAATAGTTTCTCACTGATAGTGCCTCAGTACACAAAAAAAAAATACAGCCTGAAGACTCCCAGCCTCTTTAGCCACTCCGTGGACAGAAGATTCAGATCCAAAATATTGTGATTCTATTAGTAAATAAAGTATCCTACTCACAACCCCTTCCCTCGAAACGAAAGAAAACAAAACCACAACAACAAAAACAAACAAACAAACAAAAAACCAGCACCAAAACACTGGGGTTATCTAATGTTTCCTGGCTGCTTTTTTAGTGTGCCCTGTAGTATTTCTCAGATACTTCTCCCTTCCCGGTTTGTGTAATCAGACAAAAATACCTAGTGAAAACACCCTCAGCTCAGTTCCCTAAAGGGTTTTGCACATGTTGTCTCTCTCCTTTTAGTTACCTAATTTCATAAAAATGATCTTAATTGTTTTGCACACTTATCTGGGCTTGAAGGTGGAACTGCTTAGTGCAAAGCTCCAGCAAAGGGCATAGCAGAGAGAGATCTGTTTTCCTGAGTTATTGAAAAGGAATTGTGCCTGGTCTCTGCACACAGTCTGGCACTTGTGTCTGCTCTTCCATGTGCCTGAGAAGCTGAGCAGAGAGGTGGTCAGGCGAGGCATCTCTTCCCTGTTAAATGTGAAGATTAAAAGCCTCCAAACCCCCAGCTCTTGTGAACTGAAAGCCAAAGACATACTGGTTAGAAGACACTGAATAAATTTCTGGTTTGGGAGGCTGGGATTAGGATTTTTTCACCTGCCACAGAGGTATTGTGGGGCAAGCTGGCTGCTGTCCTAGGAACGGGAGCCTTCTTGGGGCAGGAGGGTGAGGGGCAGAAGGGTGGCTGCCAAGGGGGCTGTTGGCCCTGCTGCCTTTGCATGCTTCTCTGGCTGGTGCTAGGTTTAGCCAGCAGATGGTATTGCTGGCACACGCCTCTGCTGACAAGTTCTGCAGGAGGAATAATCGGGGGACAAAGGAGAGTTGTGTTGCTGCCAATGAATGCAATCTCAGACTCTGCGTGGACCAGGGGATTGCCCATTGTTATCACTTCCAGCTGAAAGCCATGCAACTTTTGGCTTTTACTATTGCCGGGATTGTCTGCATTGATTGTCCAAAAATGAGATTCATCAGGTTGTATACAATGCTCAGGGCTTCTCTTAACTGATGGATTAACTGTGTGCTTTATATTTACCTTTTTTTTTTTTTATGCCAAAGACCAGCATTTTTACTGCTCACAGACACTGAAGAAAACACCGGAAAAAATGAACAGAAATGCTCTTGCTTGGTGACTGTTGTTAATGTCATGGCAATTAGACGTACCCTACAGCACTCCCAGTCTTGGTAAGGTCTACTCATTAACTTACTTTTTTTACATAGAAGTTTGTTTAGGATAAATTTTCCCCAACATCCGTGAACATTTGATAGAAAAAAATGTTGATTCTAGAAAAGAGAACATCCATGTCTACTGAAATTACATATAATTGACTGCTTAGACATAGAAATCTGCCTCAGGGTACAGAATAAGTACTTACTGGAGTATAATACTCTACAGAATACCCTTCTCTCTTCTAAGGAAATAGTTACTACTACTGGCTTCCAAATTTCACAAGCTGGTTGTTACTGCTTTCTAGACAATAGCTCCAGGCAACAATCTCTATTGTAATTTATTTTGGATAAGAATGCACCTTGGAGCTCCTTGGAGCCTTCTAAAAATCATGCAGCACAGGACTTTACAGAATCATTTGATGTCACAGTCAGGACCCGTTACATCTGTGCTCCATATTGTGCAGTGACTCTGATTTCAGTGAAATGTCTTGTTTCCATGTCCTCTCTACAATTTTATTATTTTTTTTATATCACTTTCCATGGTCTACAGCCCAGGAGATGTATGCATTGCATATGATGATCTAATTCATCATCATGTCTTAGAAATAAAAGCCTTTCTATATTGACTACATGTAGGTTGGGCCTTTTAAATGTGACATATGTTGTGAATTACAATAACTCAGAAAGGGTAGAAAATAGCAAGTGTTTGTGTATCAGTTCTGACTGTATTGTTATTCTTTCTTTACCTGTAAAAATTATATATCAACTAACTATGATTATACTGTTAAGATCTCAATTACACTAACATTTTTTTTTAAAATATAATTTTGAGTGTAACAGTCTCTAATTTTAAAAATCCAGATTGCAGCATGTTGGTTTTTAATCACCAACTTTATCCACAGACAGTGGATGAACTTATAACCCTCATGATTTCTGTGACTGCAACCAACCATAAAGAAGGCCACGGTAGTTCTGTAATGTCCTCCAACAATGCAGCTTCCACAGCTCTACTACACATGTTGTAGGACTGCAACTGTAAGACAGACTTCTTGATTCCAACTGAGTGCAGTCTAGCCCTCAAATGCTATTTCATCTGAGAGTTAATGTTTAAGTCATTCACAACAAAAGATGCTTTGGTGATTGCTGCAAAGGCCAACTCATCTGCAAAAGCATATCTTGGGTTTCTGTATCATTCTGTCTCATTGCTGAGCTGTCAGGGAGGAGCAAGATGGTCTGTAAACCCTGTAAGGCTGTTGTATGTTATGATTTCCCAAGCAGGTAGGCTTTGAAAGAGTTTAATGCAGAAGCCTGCAAAGTCTTTCATAGCTTTCCTTTTATTTTCCTCATTGGGTGACAAGAAAGAAAACTGAGGCTAAGGTAGAACAGCCAGTAGAACAAACACATAGAAATCAAAATTGTCATCTCTGCATTGACCTATTGCATTGATTAAGGTCTTCATATCAAGGGGACAGATCACCTCTACCTTAACAGACTGAAAGACTCACCATATGAAGTTGCAAGGTTTCTATCAAGGACTTTATCAAGTTCAAGTCATTTTACTGGACAATTACTCACACTTCATCTTTATTCAAAAAGCAAAAGAGTATGATCTGGACAACAAATTCATTGATATTACCTGAAATTACATGGAGAAATTATTCAATGGTTGAGGAGGCAGAACATAAAAATATATTGATGGCTTTAGTAGTCCTGTGTCCACATTTTTCTGCTATCATTCCTTCTTGTCTCGCACAATTAGGTGGCATCTTTACTGTTGGGGAGGCTGCCCAGAGAGGTTGGGTCTCCATCCTTGGAAAAAGTTCAGAAACTCCAAACCTTTCTGGACATGGTCCTGGGCAACAAGGTCTAGGTGGCCCTCTTTGAGCAGAAGGGTTGGACCAGATGACCTTCAGAAGTCCTTTCCAACCTCAACCATTTTGTGAACCTGTCATTCTATTCAAGTTCCTGCACTGCCTGATGCAGACTAGGACTTACCATAAGGCTCTTACACAGACTTCTCAAGTCCAAGTTTAAATGGGATCCCAGAGACTCTGGTTTTGAAGAAGGTCCTCATTATTTTGGCTACTGTTTGTCCCCACTGTTTTGGCCATTTTTTGGTACCATTTGTAGTAGGTGAATATGAGGAGTCTTAATTGGTAAAGGCACACATTAATATTTTGAATTCTGAAGAATATAAAACACTCTTGTAAGCCTTCTCATTAAAGTGTGAAAATATGTCTGCTTAAGAGCACCAATTCAACTCCCAAGGGGAAGAAAAAGCAATTAATGGAGAAAGAAACCAAAGAGCTGGCCTCACACCAAGGTGGTCAGTGTCTTTTGAAATATCATGCAAAACACTGCATTCACAGGCACTTTCACCATATTCAAAGGGTTTATTCAAACTACTGCAAGTTAATTAGAGGAAAGTTGAAGGGCTGTCAGATAATGCTAAGGTTCTTTAAATATTGGGTCCCTGGCAAAAACTGTGGAGAGAGACAAGATACATTTGTTTTAATTGCTTTATGCTTTTATTGCCTCTTGGCCACCTGAAAAATCCACTGCCTACACAGACATAAATAACCAGGCATAAGACAGAAGACAGTAGGGGAGCATCACTATCTTGGCAGGGGTAACACGAAGCCAAGAAAACCATTAATTAACACATTTTTGTTTACATCAGGCACACAGACAATGTAACAATGAAGTACCTCCAGCATCCACTAGGTCTTTCGTAGATACAGGAAATGAGATGTAGGAAATCTGACAAGCAGAGTTATGCAGTCTGATCTTTTCCTTCAACTTGAGTAAAATTCACTTCTCTTACTTGATTAAGCATATCAAAGAATATTTTCTTTTCCTCTGTACAAACCATTCTCTGCTATGTGAATGAAACTTTGGGGCTTCAGAGAATACAACAGGATTTGGGCGAAAATTACAGCGTGTGGGCAAATGTGGATGCCTGCTGAAAATAAAAGAGAGTAGCAGGATGATAACAGTGCATGAAATCAGAACAATCATGGAATCAGAAAAAAGTTATTCCGTGCAGTTGTTTTTAGGACTTTCAGATCCTTAAATCCATTCCCCTGGCTCTTTCTACAACATACAGATACAGTAATTAGGAAGAGCAAATAATTTTTTTCAGTAAACTGCAGTACACTACAGTGAGGTTTACTGAAAAGTATTTAGAGATCTGCAGATCAAAACTGGTTGCAAACCACATATTTAGTCCAGGCTAACAAGTGAAGCAAGAGTGCATGAGTGCCTGGGACCCTTCACACACCTGTGGCTGCAACTTGGAGCTGACTGAATATATGCAGACATTGTACTCATCGCTGACAGTGAAGTATTCCCTCCCAACATGCTCCTCTGATTTGCAAAGTATGTATTTGTGGGGTATCATGCATTGTTTTTAGAATGAGAATAATTTTTAAATCTACACAATCACTTCTACAGTCATTTATCAGTAAAAGCCATACTAAGCATTTGCCCAACAATTCCTGCATGAAAAATCTTGGCTTGGTTTTGCTAAATTGTCCCCTCCAGAGATGTGAAATACAGGGGAAAAAAATTTGAATGACAGGGAATCTGCCACTTCTCTAGCTAAGTTGTTACGACACCTCACTGAAGATCAATAGCACTTCAATATCAAGTTGGATTTGCCTAGCTTCTCCTTTCAGAAGAATGTGTTTTCCCAAAGCTGCCTCCCCCTAGCCTTCCTAGAAACTCTTGATTGCTTATTTTACTAACCAATGCAAAATACTTATTCAAGATGTTGGGATTTGGAGGGGGCAAGGAATAATCATT
Organism: Chaetura pelagica; assembly: GCF_000747805.2. Classification (NCBI taxonomy): domain Eukaryota; kingdom Metazoa; phylum Chordata; class Aves; order Apodiformes; family Apodidae; genus Chaetura; species Chaetura pelagica. The sequence continues at coordinate 1,640,447 of NW_009952690.1, forward strand.
ACTGTGTCCTTTGGGAAGAGAGTGATCTCTGACCTTAGGGATGATGCAGAAAATTGCAGTCTCAGCTCTGAAACCTTCCCAGGTAAACTATTACCATAGCAAAGCTGCAAGTTGCAGCTTTGATTCTTCTTTTTTATTTATTTTTTTTCCTATTTACAATTCTGCCCTGCCTTGCTTTAATCAATAAGCATCATTACAGACTGTGTTATTCAGTCAGCATGAGAAAACCTTCTCTGACTGATATTTAGATTAAGGAGAACAAGGATAAAACACAGCCCCATCTATTTTTTTAAGATTTCTGTGGATTTTGTCTAAAGCCTATAGCATTTACTTACAGACTTCTCTGGTCATCAGCATCTGATTTTCCTGCCCAGTACAGGTCAGTTACTCTTCTGGTTTTATATGCAGGAAATGCTAACCCTACTGTTTTGAGTCAGGGTCCTCAGAGAGACTGCATCCCTGATAAGAAGCTCAAGCTTGAAGCAATCCCCCATGTTCCTGTCCTTGCAGTGGTGTCCTGGTTTGAGCCAGGATAAAGCCAATTTTTCTTTTTACTGATTTTTTTTCCTTCAGTAAGCTTTCTTGCAACTAGCAACAGTGTGTTCTGCTAGGCTGATAAGACAG
>NW_009952690.1:1642343-1717503 GCF_000747805.2 Chaetura pelagica
GGATGAACAGAGTCCTCCCTGGACGCCGGCCATGGACGGAAGAGAAGGGGAGAAGAAGAAGGAAGGAAGTTGTCTTCTGTGATCTCTGACCTTCCTTTGAGCTTACGTAGATATATGGAATGGAATATCTTTGGCCAATTTTGCTGTCTGTCTAACTCAGCCTCCTTCGGGGGGGTCACAGATCTCCCCATAGTGTCTGAGCTGGCAGAGTGAAGGTGCGACCTTGAAGCCTCAGTAGTTAGAAAAACATTCCTCTGTCTTATCAGCCTAGCAGAACACACTGTTGCTAGCTACAAGAAAGCTTACTGAAGGGAAAAAAAATCAGTAAAAAGAAAAATTGGCTTTATCCTGGCTCAAACCAGGACATTAAAATGTCCTGGAAGAAGCTCAAGCTTGAAGCAATCCCCCATGTTCCTGTCCTTGCAGTGGCATAGAGAAAGGCCACAGTGCCCAGTACATCCTGAGTGGGGCTGTGTCCAACAGTGACCCAGTGCTGCGGGGCCAACTCATAGCATTGCTGGTCTTCCCAAGCCTTGTGGGTGGGTCCTGCAGCCAAGTGCCCTCCCAGGCACTGCTAAAAGAGACAGTGAAGACTGAGTTTTACGTATAAAGCAGCTATTACCTGGACTGTCTTGTGAAAAAACACTGCCTGAACAACCTTATGGTACTGGCTTACTCAAACCCCTCGTGCCCCCCTCTCCCAGAGAAACAGCAAGAGGAGAGGAGGACATAGTCTTCTCAGTTACCTTCCAGACCAAACAGACAGGAAAGTAAGGAAGCTGTGGAAAGAGATTATCCCAAAGAAGACTGGATTGTGTTGCATATACAAAGTTAAGTTGAGAAAATCACCCTGGAACAAAATGAACCTTGTGCTTTTAATCTGAGTGATACATTTTGTAATTTACGGCTAATTCAATGGCTAGTGACCATCCACAGGGCAGGATTACATTACCTTGTGGAACTGGGGTTAGGGGAGGTTATTCTCCTGAGAGAAGCCAAAGGTCCCTTCATAACCCTAGTCAAGGTACCAAAGGATCCTTCCATCCATCCCCCATAGTGCTGGGCTATGGCAGTACCCACGTTTCGGTGGACACAGGGACATGCACACTGCTCCCAGCCAAGGAGCCACCCCCTCCCTGCTTGTTCAGTGCCTGGGGTGGCTCTGCCCTTGGACACCTTCCACACTGGTACTGGGATGGGTGGCTCAAGGTGGCATGCTCACTGCATGGGAAGTGCTCTCAATCAGGTTCCCCCAGGGAGCTCTTCATGTCAACATTAAAAAGGAAAAGTGGCAGGCAAGCCGGATCTGCTGTGCTGTGTAGCTTTCAGTGGGGACCTAGGTATTTGAAGGTGCATCAACTGACCTGCAGTCCAACTAGAAAAGTTAGCTCTGCTTCTTCTTGATCTGGAGATTGCATTTTTCATTCTGAGCTACTGTGAGCTTCTCACTTGCCTTGTTACATTGTCGTAATTATTGTCATTATCAATGACAATGTGCCCTTCAATAATCCCCAGTGAAAGTGCATGTAGAGCTGCTTGCCTTAATAAGTGGATGAATCCACATGTGAATTAATTCAGCTGAGTATTAGTCAGAAAATCTTGACAGACAAAACTGCACCTGGAGTTGTCTGAATCCCTTTCTTTTTTGCGGGGGTCTGTTTGTCATGGTCTTCTCTTCCTCATCACCAAAGCATGTTAAGTGGAACTAGATGCATGTTGTGCATTTCTTGCTTAAAGAATAAAGTGTGGGTTTTTCCATTTTACTACGTGATGAGTCTTGTGGCATATGGTGTGACATATCAGGCAAGATGGCATCATGAAACTACCTTTTCCAGTCCAGGGGAGTTATCCTTTAAACATGGAACAAGTATGGATTTACAGAATTTTCAGGCAGATGCAGATCAGGTGGCTGTTGGCACCAAATAAATAATCTGAAGCTTGGAAATCTAAGGTACTAAGTTCTTCTGTGTGTAGCCTTTTTTTTTTTTTTTTTTTTTTTCCTGGAGGTTATGTTATTTATTCAATCTGTGGAGTCTCATGCTTATTAGCTGGTGAAGAACTGGAATAAAAGTTACCTTGTAGGTCTTTGTGTGTGCACACAAAAGAGGCTTAAGGGTATTACACTGTGAAATTAGAATGGTGTATGTTATTTTTTTATGAAGATGAGCCTAAAAAGATTAGATAATTCTAATTACATACCAAATAGAAGAAAAAAAGCACAATGCCTTGTAAAGGATCTTGTAACTGTCTCCTTTGAATCCCTTTTCATGCTGAACCTGAGTTGTCCATGTCTGCTAGGTTGGGGATAGCCAGTGAAACCCCCACCAGTCCCCCCACACATCCTTTCTGTGCTGTGTGCCTCCTGGTGCCCATCTTGGAGCTGGTGAGTGCCCTGCAAGCACTTGACATAGGATGGAAATATGGCTCAGAAAGATTTTGGTAAGGGTTATCTCCAGGGTAAGAGCAACCTTCTATTTGCTACAGGAAGAAGTTACTCCTGGGCTTTTTGTTTAAAAAGATTGGATGTCTCCAGGTATAAATCAGCAACTTTATCCATGGAAAATTAAGCAGATGCCACCATACAGCAGCTTCTTCCCCTTTCCCCTCCCAAATTGTCCATTTTGTAGTTTGCCATGGTTGTTCCTTTGGCTACAGGAACACAAAGGCATAAAAAGTCTTCAGAAATATCTGGCAGTGTGCACTGAATTTGAAACCAAGTTTTCTACTTTTGTGTAGCCTTTTTAAAGACAGATTTTTTAATTTATTTTTTTTCTAAGACTCCATACAAAGGATAACCTTTCTGGGTTTTTTCTCCACATTTGTGCATATTCAGAAAATTCCTTTTCTATCGTTTCCTCTCCTGTTTAAACTACCTCAGAAGGCTAATGCTTTGTGAGCTTCTGTTCATTAGAGGATATGTTTCATTAGATAACCTTCAATCAAATTGCAGCCAAGGTCATGAGTGAACACAGCTAATGTTTTCATCTCAGTTCTTTTCTTGTGAAAATGCCAACAATGAAGACTGAAAATGAGAGTGTCTCAGAGCAGCATGCTTTGCAACCCAGAATTTTAGGTGCCTGACCACCAGAATGGAATCTACTACTCCGTAAACGAAAGAGTGGACAAATGAGGGACTTCAGAGTAGGATATTCAGGAACAAGTATGCTGAACACTGAGACGTTTACTTTCACCACTGAGAAATACAGAGAACAGAAAAGAGTCTTAAGTCTCAACTCACTGTGGGATGTAGATACCTACCTCTTGGCCACAAGTCCCTGCTTGGCAGTTTCAGACTGATAAACCCCTTCTACTCCTAGCTTCTCCCTATCTACCTGCTCGGCCAGGATTTGCCATAAGAATTCAGCTGGATCATCAACATTTAAACGTTTATCCAAAGTAATAAAACTAAGGGTATTCAGGTTGTTGGTTTAAGGGTATTCAGGTTATTCAGTGTATTGTGGTGGGTTTTGTTTGGTTTGTGCAGAATCATAGTACTGGTTTGATTGGAAAAGGCTGAGTTAGGAGAACATAGGTCCTGCACACAAGAGTAACTGAGTGTCACTGCACTTTGCTGTGATGATCCTGAGCTGACATGGCATAATGACATCTGATGGATTGGAGTCCTCTACCAGCACAGACAGAGAAGTTTCTAGTTCATGAGTGCCTGAAGAATGTGAGAGTGGGCCAAGAGAATGAGATGTGGACTTTCAAGGATGGAAAGATTATTTCTGCTCGGAATACTAGAACCTAGCTTGGATTCATACAGATGCAGCACTAAATACATAGATGCATATACAGGCTTTCAGCATCAGATAAGATGGGTTTAAAGGATCACAGCTTTGGATGTAGGCAAGATTTAAGTACTAAAGGCCTTTCATGGCTCTATTTCCAAGACATTTAGAGTAATTAACTGTCTATTCTCTAGGGAAAATGAAGAGCAGTAGAGGATATACGTAGAAGGTCAGCAGTTTCCCATTAATCACTCTCAGTGTGGTTTGTAGATGTAAGAAAAACTAAGCAACCATCCCCTGTCTTCATTTCCCTGAATGTTAGTCTCATCTGCAGACTCTCTTAGTCTCTACTGTGGTTCCAAAGGGGGAGTCCGCTGCATTTTTCAGTATCAGTCTCTTATTGCTATGTGCTTTCAGTATACTCATTGTCAGCAGTAGACATTTGGGACATCATCTAACAAAGACACATGTGTGTGTTAGCTTTCTACATGAGCCATCTGGGCAAAACCAGTACTAAACAAAAGAAATGACTGCAGCCACAAGAAGGGTGTGCTCCCCTCTGAGAGGATCTTTTTGCAGAGCAGAATGTCTTTGCTCTGGTGCAGCTGGGTTGGCTTCAACCATGTTGCAAAATTCACACTTGTGCAAAAGGAAGAAAGGGGAGGTGAAGCCAAACATTCATTTAAATTAATATTTGACCCTTTCCTGTTGGAAATTTTCATTTAACCTGAAAAAAAAATAAATAAATAAATGGTGAGAGTTTTGAATGTTCATAGCTATTTGCCTTCCTCATCCATTACATCCTGAGTCCTTAATTTTAATCCAAAGATGTTTTAATGGTTCAGAAATTGATCAGCCAAGGCACTTGCAGATTGAATTTTTTATCACTGGGTAGGCCAAGGTGTCCTTTCAAAATTATTTTAACCAAAGTACCCTAGACTGAACATCAATAAAAATACTCCTGTGTAAGTATGACCATTATTTCAGAAGAGTTTCAGGTAAATGTAATGAAATGCCTTTTCAACTGTTTCCTCAGGCCTTAAGGAAGTAAAGTTTTCTCCATTGTGAATGTAGGAGAGTGAGGGATGGGGAGGGTAACAAATTTAAAAATAACCCTAAATAAAAGTAGAAAGTTTGTGTTGTTTCAGGTTATTTTCAAGGGCTGCTCTGTATTAAAACCTTGGAAGGTATACCAAGTAGAGAAAGCATGTGGTCTCAGTTGATTAGAAAGTGTTTTATGCAGTAAAATCTCATTACATGCTAAAGAACATACAGTTTTTAAAGGCTTCTGAATTAAGACAGAAGTAAATACCAGTCATTCAGCTTGTTATTTAAGTGATTTTACTGTAATACTCATTCATTCTAATTTATGGTGTGATGTTCCTTCAGATGTGATAATGGCTTGCAGAGATCACTTCTAGATGACTGCATCAAAGTGCCATTAATTACATAAGATGTTACTTTTGTTAAGAGGATTTTTTACAAGACTTTTTAAGTTTCATGAAAGCTAAAATACCTCAAGAGTTATCAAGCTCTTGCAAAGAACTGAATTCATAGCTGGAAGAAAAGGCTGTAAATGAGCCTAGTTTTACCTCCTGTCCATGTGTAATCAACATCAACCCTTGAGTAGAATGCATTTGCTCTGTCCATCACCACTGAATTCCAGAGCACTGATGTGTGCCCTGGAAAGGTAAATGAAGAGATGGGAGATTACTAGATCCACAAGCAGGATCCATGGAGGTGATGAATTCAGATCTGCTCTAAAATGTAAACAAATTTCAGCACACTGTCAGCCCTGCACGTGGAAAACTGAATATGGGAGAATATTGATGCTCTCATACCTTAACACTGCAAGAGAAGGCTCTCTTCCAGCTCAAACTAGAATAGTAACTTTAAAAAAATAATACATCAGCTTAATCTGCAACAATGTATTTCCATTAGATAAACACGATTTGTAGTAGTTTTAAATTAGTTTAAGTTTAGAGTTAAAATGTTTGCTGTAATTAACCTGTAGTAACTTTTAAAGGTAAAATATTGAAAACCCCACAGAGAGAGTGTGATTTTAATAGCTTCAATTCTCCTTTCTCATTGTTTTCCTGTGAAACTAGGAGCTGGCAAAAAGTGACAGGACATGTATGCAACCAGAATTGTAAGCTGTCCCCTCAAAATCTGCTACCACTGAAGCTCAAAGAGAGTTTTGTCTCCTCTGAACCACAGAATCTGAGTTGTATCTGAGCTGATCCCTGCAGCTTGGTGAGGGAAAGCCCATAGTGAAAGCTCCTGCAGTTTTATTTATACAGATACTCCCTTTCCCAGGAACACCAACCCTAAATAATTTTGAAACCCTTATTCTTCATCTTTCTAAGACTTTTATTACTAGGCCTCCTTACTCTAGCAAAGTAAGTGGGCAAGTGTTTTTTTACAATTGCATGTTGATAAATTCCTTACAATTGTGAAATACAACAGAAAGATATATGCAACTTTCCTTTTTCTGTCACTTGGGATTCTCTCATTTATCATATTCAGTAATCTTGAGGAAGGTACATGTCCCTCTTGAGAACCGGTTTCATCATATACACACTTAAATTGTGTTATTTTTTAGAGAATCAGTTTGTTTTACCAGGAGGCACATGTTGATCAGAAGTCCGTCCTGTGCTGATAATTTTCAAGGGTTACTGAGACAATGGTGGGTTTTTACAAGAGCTCTTTGTGATAGTTTTGTCATGAGAGGCAGTTGAATGCTATTTAACTGTTATATTGTATCCCATTGACAATTCAGCACAGGCAATAGGAGGAATCAACTTCTGCCTTCTTGGTCCTTATGGTTAATATCTGATGTGCTGACAATCAGGTCAATAAATTGATGTGACAGGCAAGTTGTGACCCAGTCTCTCAACAGTTCTTAATGAAAAGCCAGAGCTGCTATAAATACTTGCCAAGGTGATAAGTGTGTACCTGTGTACATGAGTACATGTGCTTGCATGCATCAGTAACACCCTCTTCTCAACTCAGCTAAAGCTTATTTTGCAGCTGTCACAACCGTTAACTTACAACCTGCATGTGAAGACAGTGGGAAAGATTTGAGCTATTGTACAATAAAGAGATAATTTAATGACCTGGGATTCATGTGAAGTGTTATGCTGCTAGTAAGATAACTTATTGGAAAAACAAGCATGCTTATATTTTATAATCACTACACACTTGCTGGAGAATAAATGAGTTTTCTACCCCTCAAGCTGCCTCTCTGACTTCTACTATGTGACATGTCCTCAATATACTCCATTCCTCTTAGCACTGTCAACTAACACAAGGCCCCTCTGGCTTTTCCTGGATTGCTTTGTTAATGGAGTTTTAAAGATTAGTTTATAGCTTTCTGTTCTAATTTTTCTTCACTTCTCTGGTTGTATTTGTTTTAATTCAGCTTCTGTGTTACATTAAAAAGTATAACCTTAGAAAGGATTTTTTTTTTAACTACTTGGTTGTATTTCTATTTAAGATATTAAAAATCTTAGAATAATAACACATAATAACTGTTCCAAATAGTAATTAAGTTTCAGTGGAACACATAAAAAGGCTTCAATAAATACGTTCATAACAGGATTAAATCTGTTAACCCCACCTGGAAGAACACACAGTAATAATCTCCATAAGTCATGAATACTCAGCAGAATTACAAATTTGTTTTCCATATTACTGGTATCTACTTGGATTTTGAAGAATTTCATATGTGTAGAGAAGAACTGGAGATCAAAACATCAGTAATGGCAACTGGTGCTAGAAAGGAAATTGTCACCCATGATACTTCAAGGTTTTGAGACATATTTGTTCTGTGCTGACTCCCAAATACTAGTGTTGAGTTGATTCACCCCAGAGAGATTAGGTTTTTATGTCAGAAGAACAGTAATTTTTCATTGTAAACATGCAATTCAAAGAGTAAATGAAGAATACTGCAATACTAGTATGATTTGGCAAATTCAGATGCTACAATAACATGCAGAAAATGTTAAAAAAAATTATGGACCTAAAGAATGGCAATGAAAACAAGGTCTGAAAGGAGAAAAGTAGATATATAAAATCAAGGGATAACAAAAGTCTGAAGAAGTGAAAAAAAAAGAAATATATATATCATTTTTTAAACTATCTGGATGCAGACATCAAACATATACTAGATAAGTTTGTCTAAACTAGGAGGACCTGTGGACTCCCTTAAGGGCAGAGGGGCCTTATGGAGAGATCTGGATAGACTACAGAGCTGGGCAGTCACCATCCATACCAAATTTAACAAGAGCAAGTGTCACATTCTGCATCTGGGATGGGGTAATCCTGGTTATGCATAAAAATTGGAGGTGTATAGGTTGGAGAGCATCCCCACAGAAAGAAGTGTGAGGTTTAGGTTGATGATAAGTTGAACATTAATCAACTGTGTGCTCTGGGAGCCAAAAGGACAAACCATGTCCTTGTGTACATCAAGGTGGTGAACATCCCACTCTGCCCTGCAGTGGTGCAGCCCCACTTCGATCACTATATGCAGTTTTGGGCACCTCAATAGAAGACAAACATCAAACTGTTAGAGTGTGTCCAGAGGAGAGTGACCAAGATGGTGAAAGCCCCTGAGGACAAGACTCACAGGGAGATGCTGAAGTCACTTGGTTTGTTCACCTTGGAGAAGAGAATTCTGAGAGGTCACCTCATCGTGGTCTGCACCTTCCTCAAGACCTTTGGAACTCAAATGAAGCTGCATCAGGGAAAGTTCAAACTGGACATTGATGAAAGGTTCTTCACTGGCAGAGAGGGTGGTCATTCACTGGAACAGGCTCCCTGGGGGAGTGGTAATGGCACCAAGCCTGTAAGAATTCAAGGAGTGTCTGGACAACAGTCTTAGTCATACAGTTTAGTTTTAAGTAGTCCTCTGAGGAGATGGGATTTGGATTTGATGATTCTTGTGGATCCTTTCCAACTTAAGATATTCTATGATTCTAAATATTTGGGCAGAAATCTTCTCTGTCTTCATTTCACCATCTAATACAGGTGATGGTATCTGCAGATAAGAACCTCTGCATTAAAAAAGACAGAGGAACGAAAATATGTTCTTATTTAAATTAATTTTCAATAAATTCAATGTAATTATTTCAATTAACAGTGAAAAATATTTTTATAAAGTAATTGGATATGATCAAGCCATTTTGTCTCAGTCTAAAAAGGTGAAAAACATTCTTGTTAACTATTTGGAATTCAGAACATTTATTTTAACCTATCACCCATAAACAACCCTGGTTCATCATTCTCTCATGGCTTGTAACATATTCATCCTGTAATCACCACTTAAGCTAAGTATAGCTTAGATGTATGCTTCCTCTAGAAGGAAAACTGTTAAACTATATATATTCTTTTTTATTGACTAATGGTTCTCATACTCTGTTTCCTGCATTATCTCATTAAATATTATCTTTTGGTGTTCTGAAGGAGAAAGGCTACATTTGTTTCCCCTGAGCTTGAGGAGAATTAATCAACAGCTGTAAATTAGTGGATTCACAGTAAAGTCTTCAGTCTAAGTCTCCTGCCTCCCAGCAACTCACTGCTCAGTGGACAGCAGGCTCTGGCCTAGAGAGCACATATATGTAAGTATATATGAGATGTCTCTGTGTGGTTTTCAGGGGAAGGGAGAGTCTGGGGTGGCAGAGAACAGAGAAAGGAATAATAATTGTAGGTCTCTCGGTGTCCCCATGATACTCTCATGTCTGAAGATCATTTTCTTGGGTGCACTTTGTTGGGCCAACAGAAGCCAGCAAAGGGAAACTTTGCCTGTACCTGAGGCTCAAAGATGTTTCTAGAATAAGACTGAGAAATTGGCAGCTGATTCACATGATTGGACAGGAGAAATCTTGTTGTCAGAGGATGTGTACACTACATGACAAGATATTACAGCCTCCATGTCCATTCTGCATCACTAATGGTGCTTCCTTCAGTGTAGGAAGTACAAAAAGTGCTCCCAGACTCCTGACCTAACACTTGATTTGTCCAGTCAGTGGTGCTGCCAAAGTTGGTGACATGTTGTGATGACCAGGCTAAACAGTCAAAACAAATCCAAAATGCTTGCATTGGATTATGAATCTGTTAGTTGGCAGTAGGAAATATGATCATGGTGCATAGCTCAAAACAATATGTACAGGCAGAGATTTTCATGGGTGAAGGAACTCATTTATATTATTACATTTGGCTGAATGATTCGGGTGATGGAATTCAGTGATGGGTGAATGAGGCAGGTTTATAGGAAGGAAGTGACTGCCATGCTCTACATATCACTCTTCATGGTGCAGTGCAATACCGGTACACAGACAATGGTGAAGTTTGAGAAAGAAAAGAGAGGAACATGTGGCAGCCTGGAACTAGCCCAGGGCTAGCCTTGCTGGATAAAAAGAGAGGATGAGCTTTGAGAAAAGGATGGAAACTTTTGAATCTACATGCAACAGGTTTCTACTTCTTCAATTAAACCCACCCAAGGTAAACCAAGAGCTCTAGTTATCTTTTAACCTGTGTTAAGGAACTGCAGCTGTTGCAAAGAAAAAGTATTGCTTGTGATTAATTTTCAGTTCAGGGCCTGTGGGATTCTTTACCTTGCAGATAAAGTTCTTCAGACAAAAGAAACAGTGTTTCCCTATCAAAGGGAACTAGTAGTAGCAGGTCATGCACATTTCCAAGTACCAGCACATCTCTCTGATCACAAAATTGCTGAGAGGGATTCTCCACTTCTCCTGTAAACTGGATCTCAGCAAGCTTCTCAATGAAATTTTTTCATTTCCTCGCTTTTTTACAAAATGGTTAACTTGTTTGCAAAATGAAAATGTTTTCTGACAGGAAGACATTCTGGCAAGAGGCTTCACCAGCTTTGCATACCACATACTTTTAGTTTTAAACATAACCTTTTTTTGGAGGCACACACTTTAACAAAAGCAATCCAACTACTTTTTGTTGATCATATCAATAGCAATGGGATTTCTCAAACACCTACTGGAAGTGATTTCAGTCATGCATATCTCCATCTCCTTGCTTCGTGTTTTGGTGTATTGAGCCATTTAATCCCCTTCTCTCATTTAATGTCCACACTGATTATGTCACCTGATTCTGCATCTTTATTGAATTTTACACCACTCACCCATAAATCTCTGGTTGGATCTCTGCCCAGGTCCTTCTGGGACCATGAGCATTGTCTAGTCTGAAGATACTCCCTGTAGACAACCAGCAGTGTATACCACAGACAAGCAAAGTGACAGTGAGAAGGTGGAAAAAGTAATACCAAAGGGAAGAGCTATGTTTGCATTTTGCAGTTGAGATTAGTTGCAAATTACATTGAAAACTTTCATGGAAAACTCAATCTAGTCTGAAAGCTTTTATCACCATAATTCCAAACAATTTGTTCCACTGACTATATTAAAAGGACAAAAGGCATTATAACTGGTAAAATTTCTGGGTTTATTGGGCCATTGCATATCTGCTAAAACTCTGTTTTTTCCCACATGTCAATACTCAGCAGCACTAACTCTCCACCTCAGTCCTTTGTAAGCTGGCAGCAAATCACCTCTTATACCAGGAGAGCATCTTTATTTTCACTCACTGCCAACAGGGAGACAATGTGTTCTGCCTTCATTGATTTCATACTAATTTTTCTTGCCTCCTATTTCACCCTTCTCTCAAGAACATGGGAAGTCTTAATGGTAAAGAAAAAGCCAAGATTTATTTGTCAAAATTGAAGGGCAAACTTTTTTTTTGGAAAAAAAGTTTTCATAGGAAAGTCTTTTTGTGCAAATTTCAGAATCTTGCCTCAGTGCAAGGTACTTCACTATCTCTTACTGACAGTTCCTTTAGTACATACTAACTGTGAAACTTGTGGTGTGGGTCTGTAAAATGTCTCCAGCCTTTCAGGTGGCAGCCTGAGCCCTGAGTACCTTCCTTTCATTCTTTTCCCACCTCACAGACTTCTGAGTTTGGTTTAAATTTCTAAAGCGTGGTGCCTAAGGCAGTGACTTAACAAAGAAGGAGGATTGCAAGGAACACCTCCAGCACTTTGAAAGGGTCAAAAGCTGATCTCTTGGACATGTCTATAAACCTTAGCTTTCTCCTTTCCCCACTCCTTAGCACTTATTGAGTCCTTTGTGTTAAAGGTAAAATAAAGCTATATAGAGAAAGTAGAAACTGAATAGCAGAAGGTATATTTTGTCAAACATGAACTGCAAAACCTTAAAGTCCTGAACCACTTCATTGCACCAGACTATTTTTATTTTTTTTTCCCCCCTCCCTCATACTGTAGTTTCTCCTTTCTTTTCTCTGGCTTTGGAGGTAGTGGGGAGTTAGAGAGGGACAGACAAGTAGAGTCTATACATTTAAAATTCACTTCAATGTATTTTCCTTTCTTTCCCTACTCCAAGTAAAAGGAGAGCTGGTTTTGGTTTTTGGTTGGATTTTTGTGTCGACAGTTTGTTGTGGTTTTTTTGTTAAATGAAGTTCACTTAAGAAAGTTTTCCTTTCAAAAATTCCTCTAGATTTAGTTCAATTTCAGTATGCAAACATTAATCTTGCAGGATAGAAGTCATCCCAATGGGCTTAGTTAAGTTACTTTCAAACTGTATTATATTGTCTAAATTAATTCTACTTTAGGTCTGTCAGTACCGTAGGCAATACAGTGGTACAGCAGCGTATCCAAGCTTACTTGGTTGGAAGATGTGCAATCATATCAATATGGAGCACTGTCCCAGATGATTAGCTTCACTGAGAGACAGCATCAATTAGCAGAGGTGAACTGCTGTAGGGATGCAGCAATATTGCTGCTGGTTTGTGAGCCTAGCTGAGGCACGCTGCATGGCAACAGTTAGGGCAGAGGGAGATGTACCCTCTTAGTTCTGAAAAAGACTCTCAACTTGTGTTTAATGAAGTTTAGCTCTGCAGTCCTCAAGCTCTGAAGATTTGCTTCTTTGCAGTAATTGCTTCATTTCCATAGTGGGGAACGAGGGCATCACCCCAGCATGAGAATTACTGATTACACTCAGACATCTTATATTCCAATTTAATTTTACACTCACTGCTAATTTAGATCAGCTTCCCAAGTGTTCCTCAAGCTGACCATGAAAAGAAAGAGTCTTGTGTTCAAAGGAAGCAACTCTGCTTTAGACAAAATCATTGATACTTCCATTGTACTAATCTTCATGTGGAGTGGGAATGAATCACAGGAAGGAATGAATAGAATGGCTCTGTGGAGACAGAGTACAAGACTGCTCAGTAGTCTACCTGCGTGATGAAAAAAATAATAAGAACTAAGCTTTTGTTCCCATTTTACTTGAACAGGTTTGGAATGGGGCAATAATAAAGTCTTTCAGTCAGGCATGGCAAGCATGTGAAGATGGGTAGCCTGCCTGACATCTCTAGCTGGAGCTAGTTAAGAGGCAGACCTTTTGTTGATGCTTTGTTCTGGAGTGCAAAGCTTTTTTTTTTTTTTTATTCTTATTATTTTCAGTCCTGTTTGAAGGATACAGAAGTTAAGTCTTCTTAAGACCAGGTTTAGTTTTGAAACAGACTGATCCTAGAGCAGCAAAGCTGAAGTGCTCAGATGCCCAGCTACATGGCAAGGAAACCAGAAGGATAAGTGGGAATCTCAGTGCTCCCAGACCATCTGCAGGTCCATGGGGACCTACATCCTACCTCCCACCAGATGTCTCCAGAGGTGCCAGCTCAATAGAATCCCACAGACTGGGTGACCCAGGAGTGACATTTCAGAAACCCTGCAGGGGAGCTGGCAGAAAGGCAGGACACAGCTGTCTCCCAGTCTTATGGGAATTTTTGTAGGTGATGTAACTTTGCACTAAGAAGTTCTGGAGACCCTCCAGAGTGATGCTCCTGGAGTGGGAAGATGCAGATGACATGTGCCATGGTGAACCCTTTTGAGCTCCCTGGTAACATATCTGGGAGCAAGAAGTGATGTTTGACCCTTGCATTTGTTTTGATTTCTGCCTGGCCTACTGCTGTGAGATGCAGCAGAATGGAACTGATGTTGTGGTGAGGGAAAGTTTTCTGGTCCTCCTCCTTGTCAGTACCTATATATCTGTAGTTTGAAGCTACCTGAGTGAGAGTTGAGGGACCTCCTCCCCACCCTGGCTATTTTAGAGGATTAATCTGGTTCTGGTTCACCACACCAACTGAGGAAAACCTATAGATTTGTAAACCCAGAACCTTCACAGATCAACATTCACCCTCCCTCTTTTACTTAAAGAATGAATCAGTCAGACTTTTTATTTTTCTCCTACATTTTTCAGTTTAGAAATTATCAACTCAGCCTAATAACTCAACAGTGATAAATGCATAAAACCTACAACATCCTTGAAGGAGCTTATGACCCACACAGGGTGAGGTGTTGTTTTCTATTTCTCTTTGCCTGGTATCCTGTGAAATGGGTAGGCTTCATAGAAAGGCCACAAACTGCACTTTTTTTATTAGTCTTATGCTACTTACGTTTTCACATGCCTCCTTACTCTTACTCCTTCTCAGCTGCTCTGACTTTCTATCCCAGATTATGCTAGGTCATTTTTCTCTTTCCTCTAATAGTCCTTTAATTTTAGTCTTCTCATGTGATTTATTTGCTTGCATCTTCAGATTTTCCAACTGTTTCAACATCTTACCTCCTTATACTTAGTGTTCTCCACCACATATGTACAACTTCCTCTCCTCTCTTCTCCTCCATATTTGTTGGGTTTTGTTCTAACACCACCCTTTGAGTGGTCCTATGAACCTTTATGTTCTCTCACAGTACCCTCCACCACAACAAACCCTGGAGACACTGCATCTTCTGCTCTCCCACTGTGCATCATCCCCAAGTGATGCTGTGGAAGGCACCTGTCCCCAGCTGAGTGCACACAGGCACTGCTTCCCAACCCATCAGCACTAAAAAAGTGAACAAACGAAGAGTATTTCTTCAGATGCTGTGATTAGTACCTTAGTGTGAGATGGTAAAGAAAGGAAGATTATCTTTTGAAAAGATCCCTAATCAGGTTGGCTTTATGCATCTTCACTCTTTCTCTCAGATTTCATTCACTAATAATCCCACACACCCATCTTTAGGAGCACCAAGATGTATATGCACAAGTGGACTTCACTCAGAGGGCAGGACTCTGGCTTTCAGGTTCTCACAAGTCCATCTCTGGGGTTTCTTTTGACTGGTGACAATAGAGGTCAGTCGGACAGACCTCTGATACCCCTTAGGAACCTTCAGCTCCTAAGGAGCAGTCAGTACCACAAATATAGTGCTGACTCCAGGACTAGAAATCTTATGCAGAGTTGCTGCCCACCCTCTTGGTTTCCCTTGCTTGGAAAATATGTCTGTTTTCCTTTGAGACCAATGGGAAAAGGCATATGTTGTTTATTATGTATAATCTGTTGTCATGTCAGTGCCATCCTCCTGTGGTTAGGATACAACATCTGCTGTAGAATTCCCCATGCTGGGGTCTTATCATAATGCAGATCTCCTGGGCTTGGTATAACAACACATGGCCACATTTTACTGCTGGAAATGGTGTCCTAGGTATGGCATGCCAAGCATGGTGTCCTTCATCAACATTACAGACCTTTTTAAAAATCTTTTTTCTGCTGCTGCTTCCATTGCTTAAGCACAAAGATTTTCACTCATGCTGCATTCACACTAGTCTTCATATTTTTGCTACAAACCTTTACAAAGCCACCAATAGAACTAAGAGCTCACCTGAGCAATTTATTTTAGAGATAAATTAAGAGAGAGATGGCACAATATCAAACACCATGAGACAAGACTTTACAAGTATTTAGAAACCTAACTCTGATGTGTTTCATTGGTATTAGTTAGCTTACTTGCTGTATTATTCACCCAGTCAGGTCATTTGCCTTATTCTCACAATAAAAAGGTGGGAGTATGTACACAGAACATAGTACTGAAAGAGTAAACATAGTTTGACAGGTCTTAGACTGAGAAGATCAAACAGTTTTTCCAGGAACCAAGCATTAACTGTAAGGTATTGGACTGGATAGTAAATGCTATCAACTTACCGGTATAGTTCAAGAATTAACTGGAATAATGTCATTTTGAAATTAAGAATCTTGCCAGCTGATTTGACAGGAAGAAAGTAATAGAAAATCATAGAATGTATTGATTTGGAAGGGATTTATAAAGTTAATCTAATCCAACACTCCTACTATAAGCAGGGACATCTCCAACTAGACTACACTGTCTAGAGCTCCATCAAGCTTGACCTTGGATGTCTCAAGGGATGAGGCCTCCATCACTTCCCCAGGCAACCTGTTCCAGAAATCCACTGTCCTGATAGTAAAGAACTTTTTCCTAACACCCAACCTAAATCTGCCCTTCTCTAGCTTGAAACCATTACCCCTCGTCCTATTCTTTCATGCCCTTACAAACAGCTCTTCCCCAGCCTTCTTATACGCTCCTTTCAGGTACTGGAAGGTTGCTATAACATCCCCCCAGAGTCTTCTCCTCTTGAGACTAAACTACCCGAGCTCCCTCAGCCTCCAGTCCTCTGATCATTTTCACATCCCTCTTCTAGACATGCTCCAACAGGTCCACATCCTTCTTGTGTTGGGGGAACCAGAGCTGGACACAGTACTCCAAGTGAGGTCTCACCAGGGCAGAGTAGAGGGACAGAATCATCTCTCTCGATCTGCTGGCCACACTTCTTTTTATGCAGCCCAGGATGCTATTGGCCTTCTGAGCTGCACTTGCCCATTCATGGCTCATGTCCATGTAGCTTTTGATTAACTAGTACATGCAGGTCTTTTTCCACAGGGCTTCTCTCTGGTATGTCTTCCTCCAGCCTATATTCATATCTGTGGTTGCCCTGGCCAAGGTGCAAGACCCTGCACTTGGCCTTGTGGAACCTCATGAGGTTCACCTGGGCCCATTTCTCTAGCTTGTCCAGGTCCCCCCTGGATGGCATCCAGTCCCTCTGGCATATTGACCCAGCTTGGTGTCATCAGCAGACTTGCTGAGGTGCTCTCAATGCCACTGTCAATATCATTAACAAAGATATTAAACAACACTGGGTCCAGCACTGACCCCTGAGGGACACCATTTGTCACTGTTTTCCATCTGGACTTAGACCCATTCACCACTACCCTTTGGACGTGACCATCCAGCCAGTTTCTTATCCACTGAACAGGCCACCCATCAAACCCATATCTCTCCAATTTAGAGAGAAGAATGTTGTCGGGGACCGTGTCAAAGGCCTTGCAGAAGTCCAGATAGATGGCATCCACTGCTTTTCCCTGGTCAACTGATGTGGTCACTTTGTTGTAGAAAGCCACTAGGTTGGTCAGGCAGGATTTGCTCCTGCTAAAGTTGTGCTGGCTGTCCTGGATCACCTTCTTGTCCTCTATGTGCCTTAGCATGTCTTCTAGGAGGATCTGGTCCATGATCTTCCCAGGCAGAGGTGAGGCTGACAGGTCAGTAGTTTCCAGGGTTCTCCTTTCTACCTTTTTTAAAAATGGCCTTAATGTTTTCTTTCTTCCAGCCTCGAGGAGCTTCACCTGACTGCCATGACTTTTCAAATATCATGGAAAGTGGCTTGGCAACTACATCAGCTAGTGCCTTCAGGACTCTGGGATGCATTTCATCAGGTTCTGTGGACTTTTGTATGTTCAGGTTTCTCAGATGGTCATGAGCCTTATCTTCATTTACAGTGTGAGGGACTTTGTCTTCCTGGTCTCCGTCTTGTGGGCCATCAACTTGAGAGCCATGAGGAGAGAGCTTGTCAGTGAAGACTGAGGCAAAACTTGTTGAGAATCTCAGTCTTCTTCTTGTCTGTTGTTACTATTTCACCACTGTTGCTCATCAGGGGGGTATGTTTTACATACCTGTAGAGGCACTTCTTGTTTTTCTTTACATCCCTTGCTCTTTAACCTTCCTTTTCAGGTTTACATACCTGTAAAGGCACTTCTTGTTTTTCTTTACATCCCTTGCCAAGGTCAGCTCAGCTGCACCTTGGCCTTCCTGACCTTGTCCCTACACAACCAGGCAACATCCCTATACTGTTCCCAGGAAATCTGTCCCTGTTTCCACTGCCTGCATAGTTCCATCTGGCCTTTTAGTTTGACTGGCAGATCTCAGCTCAGCCATGTTGGTCTCTTGCCTTTCTTGCCCAACTGCTTATACCTGGAGATTGAGATCTCTTGCACTCTATGGAAAGCATCTGTCCTGAGGACCTTTTTCCAGAGGGTCCTATCTACTAACTCCTTGAAGAGCTGGAAGTTTTCTTTCCTAAATTGTAGAGTCCTGACTAAGATTTTCATCTGCCTCATACCCCTTAGGACAGTAAACTGCACTAGGACATGATCACTGCAGTCCAGGCTGTCTTCAACTTTGACATCCCTGATGAGTTCATTTGCATTTGTGACCATCAGGCCCAATAATGCATCCACTGGGGTAGGGTTGTCAATTTCTTGTCTTAAGTAGTTGTCATTGAGGCACTCCAGGAGTCTCCTAGTTTGCCTACAACTTGCTGTGTTACTTTTCCAACAGATATCGGAGTGGTTGAAATCCCCCAGCAGGACAAGAGCCTGTGAGCGTGATGTCTCCTGGAGCTGGAGTAAGAAGGTTTCACCAATAGGCTCCACTTGATTGGGTGGCCTGTAGTAGACTCCAGCCACAAGACTCCCTTTGTTGTCCTGACCCCTAATTCCTACCCATAAGCTTTTGACCTGCTCATGGCTATTCTTTAGGGACAACTCTTCACACTTTATCAATTTCTTTACTTAGAGGACAACACCTCCACTCCTTCCTCTCCTGTCCCTTCTGAACAACTGGTAGCCATCAATAGCCACACTCCAGTCATAGGAATAATCCCAACCTTATGAAATTGCCTCTATGTCACAGCTTTCCTGTAGCCCAATAGCTTCCAGCTCCTCCTCTTTGTTGCCCATGATGTGTGCATTGGTGTAGAGGCACTTCAGCTGGGCTGCCAGCCATATCACTTTCTTAGAGGGAAACCCTTTTATTCCTCCAAGACACTTCATGGATGCTCCCCTGCTCTCTCCTATTACCTCAGGAGCCCCTCACTCACCCCTGTAAGACTTTGCCTGTGCTGTAGTGTCCACATCATGCCTCAGGGCAATGGGTTGAAAGCCCTTGCCCCATCCTTCCAACCCCGGTGTGTCTTCCTGCTGCTTGTCACAGACAATCTTGATATTATTATCCCACTTCTTCTTTGCATCTAGTTTAAAGCCCTGTCAGTCAGTCTCAGAATCTCTGGGGGATCACCACACCCAAAACTGTGGTGGTGACACCAGCCACAGAGCCTTGTGTTGATAGATTGGATCCTCCTTTTCCTTCCAATGTCATTGTTTTCAACTGGAAGGAAGGAAGGAAGAAAAAATAACCTGCACCCCAGATTCTCTCACTAACTGTTCCAAAGCCCTGAAGTCTCTCTTGATGGTTCATGTGCTGCTGATTGCTTCTTCTTGTCCACTCACATAGAAAATCAGTAATGGGAAGTTATCTGTGGACCTCACTAAGCTAGGAAGTTTTCTTGTGATGTCCTTAACCCAGGCTCTAGCGAAACAGAAGACCTCCCTGTGAGGAGCGTCTACGTAGCACATTGAACCCTCTGTTGCCCTCAGAATGGAGTTGCCTACAAGTAGAACCCTTCTTTTTTCCTTTTGTGTTTGATGCTGATACAGACAGCAGGCCTGTCAGACTGTGTAGAAAACTTTGGTGTCATTTGCCTATTGTCATCATCCTCAAGAAGATAACTACTCAGATTGTTGGAGGCTGCTTTCAGTATTGAAAATGCAAGAGGCATTTTGCATCTGTCCTGGCAAATTTCAATCAGAGCATACTTGAAATGTATATTCAATATGTACTGACAAATATATACATGCTTATATTTTTATTATTAACCATTGTAACATGTTAAAAAAGACTGTAAGACTATTTTACTTACACCAGTTTTTTACCTTCTAAGAATAAAATATAAGAATAAAATACTCCATTATTTGTTTTAGTGTCATCTCTGGGACCTGCAGGGTACAGCACAGATTGTGACAGTGCAGAATATAAAGAATCTTCAACAAGATTTTAATTATGGTCATGGCCTGCATGCTAAGTACAGTGACAAATGAACTGTGATTGTATTTTTCAATGAAGAGATAGAATAAGTTCGGAAACACAGAACAATCTTTCCAGGTTGCTGTCAAACCCATTGCACATTCAGGTCTATCAGATTATTTTCTACTTTCAGAAAAATCTGAAAAAAAATCAGCAAATAACAATAGAAAAAAAATAAATGAAGATCTTTCATCACTTCTAAGGGAAAAGTCTTGAAAAACTCAAAGACAGAGAGTAAAAGGCAAACTTGCAATCCCCTGTGATACCTTACTGAAAATTTGGGTAAAGAGAAAACTGAGTTTAGTCCAATGCACGGGTTTTGGCTGGGACAGAGTTAACTTTCTTAATAGTACCTCATACAATGCTGTATTTTGGATTTGTGCTGGAAACAGTGTTGATAACACAAGGGTGTTTTAGCTATTGCTGAGCAGACCTTACACAGAGTTAAGGTCTTTTCTGCTTCTCCTCCCACCCCACCAGCAATGAGGCTGGGGGTGCAAAAGAAGCTGAGACAGGACCCAAATGGGACAGCTGACCCCAGCTGTCCAAAAGGGTATCCCATACCACATGACATCATATTCAGCATATAAAGCTGGGGGAAAGAGAAAGATGGGGGGACATTCAGAGTCATGGTATTTGTCTTCCCTAGTCACTATTACATGTGGTGAAGCCCAGCTTTCCTGAAGCTGGCTGAACACCTGCTTGTCAATGGCAACTAGTGAATGAATTCCATAATTTGCTTTGATTGCGTGCACAACTTTTGTTTTACCTATTAAACAGTTTTTATGTCAGCCCATGAGTTTTATTAGCCTTACCCTTCAGATTTCCTACCCCATCCCACCAAGAGCGTGTGAGCAGTGGCTGCGTGTGGCTGAGCTGACAACCGGGGTTAACCCATGACATCCAAGAATACAAGAAAACAGTTTTTCAGTGAATGGAGAGGTTAGATAGCATGAGAATGGATCTTGAAGCATAAACCATTGGTAACTGTCCTTACTGGGCATCCAATGCTTTTTATGCATGTGATCATAGTTTGACATAATGAGATTACTAATTCCAATAGGGGGAAGCCCTTTATCGTTTAGGAATGATGGGGAGAGAAAGCATCTTACCCTCATCAAGCTAAAATGGTCTTATTGCAGGCAGAACAAAGTATAGTTTAACTGCCCTAGAAATTGGACAGCTCCCTGACTGGAACTGGGACTGGGACTCATTAATAGATCCTTGATCTTTGTTTTGGTTTATTTTCTTGTTCTTGTTGTTTTATTTTATTTTGTTCATTTGATTGGGGGATAGGGGTGTTGTTTGTGTTTGTTTGTTTGTTTTCTTAAGGTGGGAGTTAAAATGTCAGCTGTTTTGCACTAGTACAGCATTGTGGGCTAGGGTACAAGACAGCAGATTTCAGCTGTTCTTTGCAAATCACAAAAGCACAGATTTCTTTGACTTGGAGGAAATCCTCCTCCCCATCTTGGCTCTGTCACTTGAGGAATCTTAACACGAGGGTCAGTGGGTCTCTCTGTATTTACAATTACAAAAAAAAAAAAAGGGCATTTAATCCATGTGAAGAGCGAGGGGATCACCAGCTAGTAGAAATGAAGAGAGCAGTCTTCCAAGCAGCCTGAAAAAACAAAAGCACCAAAGAAAGCTGCAGGCACCTGCCTTCCCTGTAGCTCAGTTGGTGCTTGTGCTGTAGGCATTTCATAATGTTTGTGGGCTGTTGGGGTATGTGAAAACTACTCCACACACCAGTAGTTCAACATATTTCCCTGTTAGGGCAGCTGTATGACCATTGTAATTGCTGCAGTTCTTCAGGCTTATGCAGTGGGCTTTTTTTCTAAATTAGACAGTCCCAGAGCTTATCTGCCCAGCAAGCAGGCTACCAAATGATTGCATTAACAAATTTCCCTCCTTCCTTCCACTCCTAGAATCAGCATTATCCACTAATTGCACAATGGCTTTTGCACAGCTGCCATTGGTGTGTGCATGCCAGAATGTGCAAAATGACATTTCTCAGAGAAGCCAGAGGCCCAGGAGATGGCACTCTTTCATAGCTCTTGTGCTTACCTGGCCTGAGCTACAGCTGCTAGTACAGCAGAGTAAATAACTTGTCTTCAAAAGTGATAATATTCTGGTAAAACTATCAGCAAATGGAATTCTCCGAGTTCAGAAGTCTTAGTGGAAAAATACCAGACAAGTCTGAAGCTTTACCTTCTGATGCCAGTGTATGAAATCTTTTCCCTGACTGGCTGAATCAATTCCTTTACTAACTAGAGATGTAGAAATACCTTTTTTTCTTTATTGGAAAATAGTTTCCTCAGCTGCTAGCTTCATTCTGATGCCTAAGGTTGGATGTAGCAAAAATATTCTTGCAGATAAAAGCAAAATGTAATGCTTGGACTGCCACATAAGACACATTGGGAGTGATAAATGAAAGTAAAAGTGTGTGTTGTCTGATTCCCATGTGCACCATTACCTGGGGTTTAGTGGGATTTACCCAGCTAATCTCCATGGATAACAGAACCATGTGAGTTCCATTATCATGTCATTACAGGAGTGTGTTCAGGTAAGGCTGCAATAACAGAAGATAAGGGACTCTCTAAAGCTGAGGAAGAGAGCACAGGACCCAAGCTTCTCTTCACATGTAAGTGGGGAATTTGGGACATGGGGAACAGGTACCTCTTTCTTGCTTATCTGTGCTGTTCTGGGCTATGGGAGGTGCTGTGTAGAGAGACCCCTGCTGTGGGCTCAAGTAGGGTAACAGAAAGTGGTGTTCCTCTGCTTTGGTTACTCCACTTAGAGGATAGGTAGTTTGCAGTCCCAGAGCATCCCTCCCATCACAGGGTGACCAGGCTGCATCAGTATACATGTCCCTGTGGGCATCTGTCCTGCAATTCCGGGGACAAGAACTGCAGATCTGTGTTGAAAATTTAGGTCCCACCGTGCATGAAGCCTGTCCTGTTGGCCAAGGGCAGGATAGCCTTGCAGCTCAGGAAGGGAAGACTGGTTGCATTGCTCCACCTTGATCTCTGTGAAGAGGGCAAATTCCATAGATATAGCACCAGCACTGTTCTTTGTGCTTTCCAAAAGGCTTTGATCACTTAAACCTATCAATGGCTTCTGCCAAAGCACAGAGAGCTGCCAGAACCACACAAAAGATCCCATCTGAATTAATCATCCTTCTCCCACCATCACCCCACAAGGCAGCTCACTGAGCTTGTCTGAGACAGCCTTTCCATCAGGTAGCTGAGAGCAGGAACCCCAAAAATGTGCAACACTAGAGAAAAAAAATAAAGACAAACCAATCCCCCCCCCCAACACTCGTGTCAATTTAGAAATACGCATAATGTCTCCTTTGCTAATTGCAAATCCTGGGCACTGTCTGAATGAAACAATCTGCATCTGTTACTTAATTAGACCATGGTTTTTCAAATGGGGGAAAAATAACCCACTGGGATCCAAGTCTTTTCTCTGGGGCAGTTTCCTGTCTTTCAGTCTTGTATCCTGTTGAGTATTAGAAAAGACTTATTTGCTGTACTCGCTCTCTAGCATCTGAAACTATTAAAACAATCCATTAAAGATAAATATTAAATCTTTTATTTATCCCTGTTTGCCCTTAACATAGTAATATGCCGTGTCTGCTCTTGCCCTGTCCTGAAATAGAAGATGGTAAATACATACAGGAAAATGAATGTGGCACCCTAACTCTAATTGAGTGGTACATTAATGAATCAACTATTTGGGGGGTTTGTTTGTTTGTTTTTAATAAACCTCTGTTTTAATGTGAATTTCTGAAGAAACCTGAAAAAGACAAGATTCTTGGGACTGATGCAGAATTCCTGGCTTACACTGACTGATTTTTTCTGACGCAGCAGCAGAGGAGACATAAGCTACAAATAACATATTTGCAGTAGAATCGAACCTCATTGCTGTGCATGTCACATTCA
This sequence comes from Chaetura pelagica, assembly GCF_000747805.2. Taxonomy (NCBI): domain Eukaryota; kingdom Metazoa; phylum Chordata; class Aves; order Apodiformes; family Apodidae; genus Chaetura; species Chaetura pelagica. The sequence goes on from NW_009952690.1 coordinate 1,666,148, forward strand.
ATACTGTGTTATGAGAGTCCTCTCTTGCACCTTGTCAACTTTTTCCAGGGCCACAGGAACTGAAACAGCATCATTGCTCCTGAATTCATGAGTAAAGAAAAGATAGGTACAGTTTTTTTATTTATTTTTGTTTGGGTTTTTTGTGTTTTGTTTTGTTTTCCAGGGTTTTCAGTGGGCTGACGTGTTTGTGAGCTCATTGTCTGAGCATTTCAGAATCAGATGTTTAAATACCAGCAGAGATGGGCATGGACCATAACAGGTGAATAAACACAAACCTTTGAACATGCAATTAGGATCCTGTGTAATGTGGGATCCCAAACAAAGCGTGTACTAGGTCTTAGTGTCTGGGATCTCTCTTGTTTGTAACTGAAAGTAGGTCTGCCCTTTGAGAGGTAAATTTACTATCCATCTCTTTGGTTATTGTCACAGCTCAAAAGTACCAGAGAAACCTCTTGGACTGTTCTCCCTGCACAATCATTACCAGTTCTGTAGCCTAAAACATGGGTTCATGGGCTAAAACAGGTTGGGAGGAACTGGCTCCTCATCCACAGTGGGTCCAGCTAGGGCAGGTTCCTCAGGGACATACTGAGTTGCATTTGAGCATCTCTAAGGATGGAAATCTCTTAATTCTCTACACTCCTATTATGGATTTCTCACTTATTCCAGCTGATATCCATCATGTCTCATCCCATTAATGTTCCCCTCCAAGAAGAATTTTACCATCTTCTTCATACCATTCCATCAGGGAGTTGTAGGCAGCTGTGAGATCTTCCCAGAGTCTTTTATTCTTAAGACTGAGCAGACCCAACCTTTTCAGCTTCTCCTTCTGTGTCCTTAAGCCACATAAAACTGTTGTAAAATTTGATTAACAGTGCCTTGCCACTGTACCTACTGGTTTTCTCATCTCCATTCCTGATTCACTCCCCAATATTTCTTACAGAGTACTGTGCTTTGGTAATCACAGGCTGCAAAACAAATGCACTTTGAAAAGAATATATTGTGATTTGAGCACAAATGAAGGCAGTCTGGGAATGGTAATAAGATGGCAGTAGATTAGGGAATCCAGCCCTGTGTCGTCAAAATCTTAAAAAATCTAGGGGAAATCACTGCAATTTTGGTATTATCTCTGCTAAGAAAGCATCAAATTAAAAAGCTGTTAAAGGTATATAAATTAATAATCCGAGTCCTTAAGATAATCTCTGTTAAAATTAATATTTAAGTTACATCAAAGTTCTTTCAATGAACCACCACTAACAAGAATATCTCTCTAATTAACTCAATGTCTTTAAAATAACACAGCAATTATGAGAGTAGTTTTCTCTTATCCCTGCATCACTCATGCTTGAAAATCTGGGATTTTGTAAGATTGGCCATGCCTGTTAGAAAGTAAGAACAGTTATCAGATATTAAAAGAAAAATCATATTAAAACTCACTCAGCTTTAATATGTTGTTGTTGTTTCTGAAATAATATATGGTATTTGTGAGGAGCAAGGTTTTTAGATAAAAATGAAATCCATTAAAACCAAGTTTGACACTTACACTTTGCCTGAAGAACATCCAGGTGGGAAGGTTTCAAAGTACTGGAAGCTGCTCAGACAAGAATCACAGGTTTTGGCCAGTAAAAAGGCAAGAGGTAGTGAAAGGTATGCCCCTTTTTCTGAAGGACCACAAGGCATATTAATTTCTCTCTGCAGTCTTTCTTTTGGACTTAGTTTGTTCATCACAGCTTACACATTCCAATATCAGAAGGATTTGTTTAGATACCAAGACTCTGAGTGAGAGAAGCATCCTAATGCAAATGTGGTGCTTCAATACAGATTTGCAGCTCTCTCCAGGCAGTATGGTGGCTACATTGTTCTCAGCAAGAGGATTTCTTTCCCTCCACAGCAGGGATGGACAGGCAGCCCACTTGCTGCTGGTGTGAGTGCCTGTGGGAAGCCTGTACCCAGCTCATCCTGGTTGGCTTAGCAGCTTCTAAGCTGACAGTTTGCTAACAAGCTGGTGTGCTGAGGGATCTGCAGGGCCTGATGCAGCCCCCAGGTACTTCACCAGTTTGGATGGAAGGGAAATCTGACTGTAATTGCAACCTCTCTTGAAAAACCCTTAGTCTAGGTCTCAGACTTCAGACAGTGTGCATTCCCTTTCTGGAATACAGCTCAATCTCAGTTTGTGTCCAGATGTGCTTCTAGATTAAGACTAATTCATCAGGTTGATGATGATAAGGTTTTAAAGATTAGTGGTTTATTTGAAAAAGTAAGCAATGTTCAGTAAGCAACATTCAGACAAATGAAATAATGCAAACTGGCATGGAGATTTGTTTTTCCATCACTACTCATTCTAAATTGAGTGGTAAGAGCTTTCTCTGAATTGAAAGGGCTGCTAATAGCCCTCAGCATCTTGTTCTGTTCTCTGACAAGGCATTACTATTTTCAGCTTAACACTTTGATGCTTTGATCTTGAAATTACATAATTTGAGGGTTTTATACCCTCCAAGACATTTAGTAATCTAAACAAAATGTTGTATAGACATTGTTGATCACTCAAGCCCTAGTTGAAGCATAATTAATAATCCCATGAAATGACATGTACTTCCTCTGATACTCTCTTTCACAGACAGGGTCTAGCTGATACTGTGGCAGCCATGGGTCACTTGATCATGAAAGTCAGGAAGATTAACATACACTTTCCTCTCTAGCTCACACAGCTGGACCCCTTCCCAGCAGAAAGAAGCCAGTCTAATAAAAATTCCTACAAGCAGTTCTTGAATATTACATGCATTACAGCCAGATGAAACCCATTTCCATACAATCACAAAGATCTTTTCAAGCTTCTTTTCAAAATCTCTACAACCAATTCCTTCATAATTCAGGGTCTGCCTATGAGCAGCCTTCCTCAAACTGCTCATCCATTATCCAAACACCTTTAAAGCCTGCATTTCAAAGAAATCCCCAAAATTCACAGTTTCCTTTGTCTCAGAGTTTTGTCACTGCTTGGAGAATAAGATTTCAAGGATGGAAGCCTTACATTAGAAGGACATCTGTGTATGGGACAGGAACCTCTTTTATAATTTCCTTTGTAAGCCCCAGCAGGGCTTACACATTATACATGGAATACATTTTTCACATAGTTAAAACTTATTTGTAAACAAATGTATCTAAATATTGGACCAGCTAACTTATATGTAATGAAAAAGAGAAACAGTAAACACCCAAGAAAGCTAAGGAGCATGGCTGAAAGCAAAAAAAAAAAAAGTTATCTATACCCAAATGCCACACAGTGTGCCCCAGTGTCCCCATTCCCAACCTCCTCCTTGCCACCCAGTTTGATATTTTTGCAAAGCAGGCTTTATACTTGCAAAGATTTACAGTTCTGAGTATACACCTACACCCCTGCTCTAAAGCAGTTAAGCAGACATGACAGCATCCAGTTGTCTCACCAAGGGTGAATGAGTCTATCCTATATAGAGAATCCCTGAGACACTGGGTGTCCCAGCACACTAGATGGGTACAGAGGCAGGGCTTCCCAACACAAAGCACAGGCTGTGGATTACGGTCCTTCAAGGGTGTGCAGATGGGGTCTGTGTGAGCTCCTGATTCCTCTCTCAACCTCAGCTGCTCATGTATTAAAATAGCCCCATTTCTTCAATTTGCCTGAGGCTCAGTGAATCTTGTTCATACCTGAATCAAACACCTCCAAGCTGACCAGCCCCTTTCTACACCCACACTGGCAACACCAACAGTTGCTTCTAAGCCTTCAACAAATGTAGTGAAACTGAGGATATAAAAAATAATTTTAAAACAAAATGTTTAAAACATCTTTTCTATAGTTTTCATTAGCAACCCTATCATGGTAGATTAAAAAATATTCCCTCATCTACTCCTCACTGAAGAAGTACTGATGAAGTTTAATGCTCTTGCTGCTAAGCACGCTGCTCTTGTGTCTGCTGCCAGACTGTGGCCTTTCTGCAGCTTCTGAGTGTGTGAAACTGAAGTCCTGCCAGACTTCCCAGAGTTAAAATGGAAGCCAAGACCTTCTTGAATCCCTCTCCACTGGTATAGATGAGGTGAAAAGAGGAACTGCATATCACAGAAGACTGGTTGAGATTAAAATTCTCTGCCTACTTAGCATTACAGCATCTCATGAGCTGGGCACATGCAGGGTCTACTACATTGTTCCTGCATGTCTGTACATGCACAAATAGGTAAGCTCAATTTTACACTGTCACTGACTCAGGGTGTAAGACTAAGCACATATACTTATATACACACATAGACACACACTGAATAAACTGAATTTATTTTTTTCTTTGTTCATGCATCATTCAGCTTCTTCTCCAGCAAGAATTTTATGGAGAGGTAGACAGAAAGGGGCAGAGCCTTTCCTTTGGTGCAGATGGTGAGATACTTCAGGATATATGTAGATTTAGAGATTTTTTTTATTATTTTTAAAAAATTTTTTTTACAGAGCAGCTTTCTACAGTGGCAATGATGATCAACATAAGTTCTTACACATTTTATATTGCTTGTGTGTTCCTGTTTTCTAAACACATACTCTGGTCTAGTTTACAAACAGTGTGAAATCTAAGTGAATGAAATAGAATGCATGAAATTTCTTGTTAATCTGTGAAGAACGATTGGTTTGGCATTCCTTAGGATTTATAATCTCTCAAATTAAAAGGCTTTGCAATCCAGTATATAAATACTGGTACAATGAATCTGATACCTTTATTTTTTGCCCATTATTTCCTTTTTCTCTTTTGTGACTGTAAATGAGATAGAACTCTTGAAGAGTTAATAAAGATAGCCAGGTGTAACACTTATAGTCAGGGAAACGCTTAATTGATTTAACTGTGAATAGGAGACTACTGTAAATATATTGCCATTCTCTTCAGAGTAATTTAAACAGAAACTTCAGAATTTGCTCTAAAATGTTTGCACTGGAAGTCTCTCTTCCAGCACTAGAAAGATCCTTCATATGTCAATGACAACTGCAAGGTAGCTTTGATGAATCCATTCAAGTCTGGGAAAAGCAGAAGCCTTTAGGAAATGCCATAAGCCACAGTTCAACCAGCTTGCTGTGCCTGTTGGACTTTTGGGAAGGGACATAAAAAGGAAAGCTTATCCTCTTGAAAACTGGAAGGGAGTGTGGGCAGTGTATCAGGGAGGGTGGTGCCTGTGTTTCTGCAGCCACTGCGGGTTATGAATTTGGTGTTGTTTGGGTCTGAGGCTACATATAGGGAGAAGGGCAGGGGGAGGTTCCGGCTGAGCCAGTGGATCAGGTGGGAAACCCTCTGTGAACTGGGGAGAGGGACTAGCTCAACACAATAGACTGAAGCCTGGCTAGCTACAGATGCCTAGTAACACACCACAGATCACACTGCAGCTACATCCAGGGCACAAAGCAATAAGTTTTCCAGTTGTATTTAAACACTGATTTTGAGTTCCAGTTATGGCAGAAAGAGTTGTTGCTAAAAGCTACCAAGCTCTTGTGCATACAGAACTGCTCTAGGTCACATTGTTCTGACCTGGCCTTTCTTCTCAAGCCCACCAAATTTGCATGTATTTTGTGGTTGATGTAGGTGTGTACTTACACTGCCCAATGGGAGACAGACTCCCTTTGTTGTGCCAGAGCAAAGACTGAAAACAAAGGAAGTGAACTGTATTTTTCAGACAAGCAATGCTGATACTTTCTTTGTGTTCAGAAACCACAGGCTCTGCTGGGATTTTTCTATGGTTTTGAACTATAGGGTTTGTCTCAAGTAGTTTTTTTAAACTTGTTTTGCTTATTAAAGAAAAACCTTACTCTTTCAAACAAAGGTGATTCATTTAAGAATCGGTCTTTCAGAAACAAACCAGATCATAGAATCATAGAATCATAGAATCTTAGGGGCTGGAAGGGACCTCGAGAGATCATCTAGTCCAACCCCCCTGCCAGAGCAGGGTCACAGATGTCATAATATTGTGAGACTTGTAATTTAGTAGCTGGAGCTGTAACACAGCTTGCAACAAAGCAGCTTGCAGGAGCAGGGCAAGAACTGCTAGGTGGAAGTTCTTACTGCTGGGGAGGTAGAACGCCTTTGAGTCTTAAAGCCTATCTTGATAGAGCACAGTCTCATACCATGTAAAAATAACTCAGTCACCTGTGCATGAACTAGTTTGACTACCAGGAACAGGACAGCAATGGCACCTGGGGGGCTTCAGGCTGCACAACAGGGAGCATTTCTTTACTGAGAGGGTAGTCAAAAGCTTCAACAAGCTTCCTAGAGAGGTGATAGATGCAGCCAGACTTTCAGTGTTTAAGAGGCATTTGAACAGTAACTTTGACAACATGCTTTCACTTTTGGTCAGCCCTGAAGTGGTCTGGAGGTTGGACAAAGTGATCCTTGTAGGTCTCTTCCAACAGTAATATTCTTACTCTCTTCTGTTCTGTGCTATGCTATGCTATGTTACTCTATGCTACTCTATTTCAGTTGCCAGATTGTCTGTTTATGGGTAGAACAGAAACTAAGAGTGGTGACACCTTACAAAAGAGAAATAGAACCTTCTTTTTCACAGAGAAAAATAATGTCCTAATGATGTAATGTATTTAGAGACTCCTCTCTTGTATTTAATTGGTTTTGGTGGGATTTTTTTTTCTATGTAGTCTAGAGTTTAAAGTAAAAGCATTAACCTTAGAGAAGTCAGTATTTTCAGCCCATCTGATGGCTTGCCTTTCCACATTGACGGTGTAGATGTTGACATCCTCAACTGGTTGTCTCTAAATCACTCAGGAAGTATGTTAGCAACAGCCCCTCTTTCCAAGCTGGGTGCTTTTGCAACAGGTCCAGAGCTGCCTCAGAGCCTGCCAGCAGCTGGCTTCTAGCCTGCAACAAGCCTGTTCATTTGTGCCCTACATCAGGAGCCACAGAAGTGCCAGAATGGACTATGAGGGCTTCCTCCAGCAGGAAAGAAATCTCACTATCTAAAAATAGAAATAGTTTGAAAACAGACAGGGATTTCAGTCTTTCAATGGCTTCTGACAGCTGTGCCACGTCTACAGAAGAGTGCACAGATGATGCCCCCGCTTAAATGTCAATGAAGAGAAAATCCATTCTGTTTCACAAGGTTAAGTGGAAATATCAGTCTGATTGACTGATATTTTTTGAAAGAGAATCAGTATCCGGCAGAAGGACCAAAACTGGCTTTTATGCTTCATTTGTTTCAATCCTTTTGTCAGAAGCATGTCTTTGAGGGCAAAGAGTTTTCTTCACCTCCTTGGTGCAACTGTGACAACATTTCTGAAAGACTGCCACCTTACTGTTAATGCTTTGGGGGAAAATTATCCACAGTGTTAGGCTCACTGGCTTCATGAACTTACATGTAGGATGACTTTGACTAACAGTTTCCATGTGAAGGATTATCAGAAGACCTGCTAGCCTCATGTAGTTATAGACACATATTTTATGCAGCCATTGAATTAGACTTGGGTCTCAGCTGCAATGAAATCAAGCAACAGGTTGCCCTGGACTAAATGCTGTAAAAAGCCCTCCCTGTGAAACAGTCTCATTTTCTTCGTTTCATATACAAATCTGGTGAGTAGAGCATATAAATCCAATTGAGAAATGACTGATCTACTTTTTAATTTATTGCATTGCCATCACTGCAAGTCTATTCAATAATCCATTAAAAAATGAGGTCTTGTATTTTTCTGCAGTGACACTGTATAAAGCACATGTGTTATCAAATTAAATGGAGGAATGAAGAGTAATTCTTGTCCAATTTATTAAATGGCTTTGGCTATTCTTTTTCCAGAGTCTTGTCAGCTTTTGACCTGCTAAGACAAATTAATCTGTGCACAACTATGGCACATACCCCGAGCAATACATTTCAGCAGTGGGTATGCATGCCAGTCTTGTGTGAGAGCACTTGAGTGAAAGCAAAAGCATGGGTGCAGGAGATGAAATTTTTCTGATAAAAAGTGCATCTCATGTTGCTTTGGCATTTTGTCAAAGATTTCATCCTTCCCATAGATGTCAATTTTCCATCTTTCAAGGGTTTTTTGAACTGATATTGTTGATTTAAGACTGACAGAGTATCATGACATGACACTGCCCTCTACTAGGTAAGGTGCTGAAACACCAGAGATATTTATATCTAAAAAAAAAATAATCTGCATACTTGACCTCTAAGATAATATTCTTTGTGCCAAGCTTCACATTTTTATGTAACTGCTGAGCTTAGCAGAAAATGTCACTGATCACGTGAAAAGGTCAGAATAATCCTTTTGTGTTCAGTTTTGTTGAAAGCATTGACATCACACTTGGAAACAGCTACTATTTGAATTACAGTTAATAATACTACTTAAAGAAGTATGCTACTCTGAATGTACAACACAGATAATTAGTACTATAAATCTACAGTATTTTAGTGTGTCTTCTTCATCTGTGGCAGCTGTTTCCTGCCATTTCATTGCTGTACTGGGGTTAATAACAGAATTTAATTCAAAACTTGCAGTGATGTTTCTTGCCACTCAAACCAAATATGCACCTGGGTCGAGGCAATTCCCAGTATCAATGCAGAGTAGGGGTGAAGGGATTGAGACCAGTCTTATGGAGAAGAACTTGAGGATTCTATTGGATGAAAAGCTGGACATGAGCCAGCCATGTGCTCTTACAGTCCAGAAGGACTATGGTTTCCTGGGCTGCCTCAAAAGAAGCGTGGCCAGCAGGTTGAGGGAGGTGATTCTCCCCCTCCACTCTCATGAGGTCCCACCTGGACAGGAGGGCCAAAGAAATTATCAACGTTGGATGGAAGATGTCCCTGAAATTGGGCTAGATGACATTTAAAGGCCCCTTCCAACCCAAACCTTTCTATGATTTCTCTTACACAAAAATATATTCTGTGTTGTGTCTCCCTAATCCATACTGCCCCTGCAAATGCACACACACAAGCACATTTTTCCCTTATCATGGAACTGGATTGTAAATAGGCCCATTCTGGTATGGTGAACTATATGAATTTCACTTACTTAGTGTATTCTACTTGCATCCAGATACTCACTTCCAGAGCTAGCTGTGGTAGCTGAATGTTTAAAATTTAATACAAGTGGCTGAATGCAATAAAGTTTCTCCCTGGAAAATGATGCTTCACCTTTATGTTTATTCCCACCGAATACCCAGCAAATAGAGACACCACCATTACTGCCTCTTAACAAATGCTTCACATCTCCAGTACTTCTGATGGGACCATTTCTGAAGCTACCACTCTGCAGGATGAAGTGCCCATTATCTGACACAGCAAATTAATGCTCTCCATTTATAGGCTGACCCATTGTGTTGAGGAGCATTGTATAATGCATGATGCTGCATAACTGAAGCAGGAAAACTGGAGCACAAGGTATGGACAAGAACAAGTCACTGGCAAAGTGAAAGAGCTCTTGCAGCTTTGCTTAAATCTCTTCTCTTATAAATGTGAGCTAAACTAAAACAGTAATTCAAAAGCCTCATAAAGCTGCTCCATCTGTTATACTGATGTGGCAGTGACTATGCATTGCTACATACAAAGCTATGGCCTTGCCATAAAGCTGTATGTACCTGTCAGGATCACAAAGTGATTTTTAGCCTCATAGCACCATAGCATTTTAAGGTGTCCACTTCCCAGTTTTCTTGGTGGGTGCAACTTTGCAATAGCAGCCTAGCCACCCTCTTTCCTGTTCAGATGTCTCTCTTGAACAAATTGTCAAGGTGCTACCAAACAGGCTATGCAGAGCTGTAATCAGAAGATTTGCATTACTTTTCATAGTGACGTGGGTATTTGTGTAGTTAAACAGCTGCCTTGGGGAGCTTCATGGCTGTTACTTCCTAGCTAAGAAAGAAAGGACATTAGCCCTTCTGCTCACCACCTGACTTTCTAAGCAAACACAGGCTGAGAAATTGATAATGCAGGATGAATATGTGTTAGTTTGTAATACATGTTATTTCATCAGGAATTAATTTGTGGGTGTTTTCCATATCACAGATACGAAAATGAACTCTTGTGTATCCAGTCATTTGTTTAAACATTATGATTTTATCTGTGTAAATATAATTTAGGGATGGCTGAAAAACAGAGAGTCATGTGGCCTGCTGCCCTTTTTTGTAACTTTAATAATCTAAATTTAGTTTAACTTTTCTGTCACTCTACTAAACCAAAAATATATCAAAATACCACTCAGCATCTTACTGAGCTTTTGGGCAGAGGCTCAATAGGGTTTCATGGGACCATGAGTGTCCCTGTTCTCAGTCCTTTCAATGGTCCTGAGTTTCTGAGGTGCTGATCAGGCCAGGAAGGTAGGTGCTGTCTTTGTGGTAGACACTTCAGTGTGATTCTTTTGATTTGATCCTTTGATGAAATAAGCCTGCGCATGAAATTACCTCTTGTCCGAAACAACCTCTTGTCCCCAGTATTCTTTCTCCTTTTTTTGTGGTGACAAAATTTGCTTCTAATATCTGATTCCACACAGGTTCTAGTCTAGATAGAAAAAAATGCTCAAAAAAAAGACTAATGCATTTCTGTCCCCACCCAGAGGAAGAACTGTCACAGTTATTAGACCTTCATAAAACTGACTGAGCATATTACATCAATCATCAAGAAATTCTCCAAAGTATAAGAATAGAAACAATAATATAGATTATGAAGTTTAATGTGTACTTTATGGAAAAGAGAAAACCTTCACAAGATCCCCACAACAATCTGTGTCTCACTAACCTATCCTATTTCATTAATTCTCTTTAAACATGTCAATTACCACTTCAAAGATGTCAGCTCAAAATGTTATTCAGCTAAATTATATTGTGGTTTATTATCATACCTTTAACACTAGGTCCAGCAGGTGAAAGCAAAGGATGTAGTCCCAGTGACTAGCAGTGAGTTTGAGCAGAAGTTCTGGCCATCACCCTGCATATTTTTTATTCTATCTTATTTTTTTCATAATAGATGGCCCAGTGTCACATAATATTAGAAAAATTGTTCTGAAAGTGAACATCAGTCTTGACAAATAGATATCTGGCATTGCATCAGAAGCTTCCTATGAAAAGAGCCTCACAACCTTCCAGGAAATCTGTTCCAGATCCATCTCCTTTCTGTCAATTAGCTTTTCTGGTAGTCTAAAGAAAATCTCTCGACCTTTGCTTCAAGTTAGTGACTTACGGTTTCATCCATATGGAACATGGAAACCAGTTCATTGCATTCCTCTTTGCAGCAGCTTTTTCAAGCTTGGTGTCTCCTTTCAGTCTGCTTCCACTGCAGACTGATTTCTTCTATCTGCCCTCAGACACCCTAAACTGTAAACCAGAGCTTGTATTTGTTGCTTTTTTCTCCATTATGTCTTTTCTGATGCCTCACTCCCTGAAATGTTTTGACTGATGTGTACCCAGTACTAACCAGAGTTACAGGACTACTTTTATGCACTTCTAACACTCAGATATATTCTCCATGAAGAAATGTATCTTTTCAAGACAGTACATAGCCTTGTGAGTTAATATTCAGCTTCGGATTTACTGTAGAAAAAAAACATTTCCTTTTTGCATGGTGCCCTTCTCCTACCCTGTCTGCAGAGCTTATTATTCCTGCTTAAGTTAGAGTTGGATTTTACCCAGGATTTTGGGCCATAGCTCTAACTAATCAGCATTATTTTAAACTCTAATCCTGTTCTTAAAGAGAATGTCATTTTAGACAACTCATAAAGTTTAAGAAGAGTGTTTTCTATTTAACATTAATGTTTTCTTCTATAATAATTTATGGAAACAATTAATAGTTCACAAGAACTATGTAAAGCCCTGCCCAATTCTTGTGTTTGGTGCCATGCTGGCCTGTCTGTATCTATTCCTAAGTATGTTTATATAGTTTTAAACCCCTTTATACTAGCTTAATCTAGACATGTTTCTTAGTTAGCTGGCAAAAAATGTCAGGCAAAATGGTGTATTTAAGTTTACTGGAGTTAGGTAATGTCACATTACGGAGTCTTCATTTTTCTTTAGACTTGTTACACTATCAAATAAGAAAATTAATAGTTTGATATGGCATATTATTTAGAAATTAATCTTGTTTCTTTCTTAAACTCTTGGTTTTTTTCCCAGTATCTGCAGTTGTTTGTTGAGTAACTAATTTCAATATTTTTTCTGGCTCTGAAGTTGAAAATAGTAACTTCTATCTCACCAGAAATTCCTGTCTTTCCTATTGGAAGATGGTGCTGTAATCATTCATCTTTCACTTTCTGCAGTTCACCTGTCCACAGCAGGCATTCTCAAAGACAACCTCTGCAATTATTTCAGCTCCTTTTTTAAATACCCTAGAACAATTTTCATCAAGCCCAGCAGCTACACTTTTGTTTTGCAACCTGAGTTCTTGTCCTTTTGATGCTGGTGTGAATTCAGTTACTAATCCATTTACATCCACATTTTCTGGTGAAAAGCAGAGGGAAAAAAAAAAATAAAAATTCTGCCCTCCATCAGTAGCTTTAGCTTGCTGTTGAAAGCTATTTCTCTACAGGGAAGCTAAAGAGAAAAGGACAAGGGCCAAAATCGGATATCTGCCAAGGTCTCTCTACTCACTCTAATAGACTGTTTCAAAATGAGATGCTATTCATCCAGAACTAAGATAAGGACCTGGACAAGCATAGAAGAAAATTATGAAGGTTCTGTAGAAATTTTACTTTTAAGGGTAGAAATATGAATGCATGTCTACACACACACATCCCTCTTTTCTATTTAATTTTCAAAACTAGATTAAAAAATTACACCTTTTTTTCTCTCATATTTGGAAATTGGCCAGAAAGGAACTGGAAGGTTGGAGTTCCATGACATTATACTCCCCATGTTGCCAATAATGGGAAAAGAATGGGAAGAGAGAAGATGAGCATCATCTTCTAGAGGTAAGATCAAAGCATGTAGATTTCCTTCAGTTTGAAAGAGAAAGGAGTCAAGTCTGAACCAGTGTGTACAAATGATATATTCCAACTAATTTTAGCACCCAAGCCTATGGCAGTAAGAGAGATGCTAGAAATTTAGCTGATGCTGGTGACAACATTTCCCAAAGAGGAGTGATGAATAGTGATACCTAGAATGTAATTTCTTTTCAAACAGGCTGCTTATTCATCTTCAAAACATCTTTTCAACTGAGAAGTAGTTTAACTATGTCACTTCAGAGTGTGCATGTAATAACCAAGAAGACTTTATGGCAACATTCCCTAATTAATTTTTCACACCTAATTTGACTGTATAAAGTGTTGGGAAAATCCATCTTACTCATTATATCTTGAACTGATTGAGAAGGAGGTAGCAAGCACCTAATTAACAACAATTGAATTACTACAGAGGTTAACCGTAATTAATCCCCAGTCCTTAAGGGTTAATAATAGTGAATTATGAATCCTCAGGGCTCAGTCCTGTTTTCAAAATGCATGCAGGGAAAATTTAGGCTGAAAATATTTGCCTAATATCAGCAGAACAATTATAAGCATGAAACGTATGCAATAACAACTTGTTACTCAGAAGCAGTAATACTGTGGTTTTCCATTAGAAAAGCAAAGGCGTATATAACCTATTAAATTGAAACTTGTGTTTTCTCACTAATAATCAAAAGCAAAATTAGATTGTAATAGCAACACAAACATGATGCTGAAGCAATTCAGACGGCTATAGGTTTGATGTAACAGTAAATGAATATAATGAAAAGCCAGGAAGAATCAGACAGCCTAAGGAATTTGCCCAATGCAGGTTGAAAAGCAGTGGAAATTCAGTAAAGCACATAAAAAAATGAGATGAAGGCATGTTTAAAAAGAGTACATTTCCAAAAACACTGTCCCAGGACCCTGTTGCAGGATAGCAATTACGACTTGTTTTTCTCCTTTGTTGTATTTAGAGTCTTTACCAAAAAAGACTGTTTGAGGTGATTACAGAACCTAATTTGGGATGGACTTTTCAGAGGCAAATCCAGCAAAAATAGCAAGTACCTAATTGCACCTCTTCATTGAGATCTGTGGTCACTTTAACTTTTATCATGTTTCACAGCAGATGAGGATTACTAGACTGTGTCATGGTCTAACTGTAGTTTGGGTAGTTCATTATCTGCCCTCACCCCCCACCCCAGACCTCCCTTGGCCGTGTACATGCATCTGATGACAGAATCACTCCTCCCTTCTGAATCCACAATTGAGGAACTCAGTGGCTGCACTGGGTTCCACAGATAAGTTGCATTTCAGCCATGGGTAAAGGGTGGTTTACTCACACCAGATAACATTACTTTCTTCCAGAAAATAAAATTATTTCTATAAAGTCTTACGTTAATTAGTGTCATCCTAATGAATGAATAAGCATAAACTGTGAATGTATCAGAGAAGTCAGGCTATCTAAAAGCTTCTCCACAACAGTATTTATATGTATGATATTGTGAGTTAGATCTGGAGGTGGTGATATTCAGACGTTTGGCACTGATTTGTAGCAGCTTAAGGATCTTGTCCTTTGGATGAATTCCACTGTACATCAGAGAGGAAGGGACTCATTTTCCCAGGAGTTTGTCCAACTGAAAGCTATAGATCAAGCTATGCACAAATGAAAAAGAGCACTTTTGCCTCTGGCTTCAATTCAAGAGGGAGCTGTGAGAATTTTTTTCCGATGTTCAATTGTCCCTTAGTTGAAACTTCAGTAATTCACCTTAGTTGCAGAATGCTTTTAATTTAAGCCTGAATCAAATCTCTTAGGTATAGAACTTTAAATTATTGCAGGTCTTTAAAGAAACTACTTCTTGGTTTTCCAGCTATATCTAAAGATCCGTATAAAAGAACATAAAAGAGTATAAACTGCAATTTATTTATTTTTTTCTCACCCTATTTTATATCAACATAACTTCACTCTTTTCCCAAGAGCTGCCTGTGGTTCAGTCTGGTGCCTGCTCACAGGTATGTGGGGGTACTTACTATGCCATGGTGTATCCCCATAGACTGGCAGGTGGGGAAGGATGTGTGTTCTTCTGAAACAGGAACTGCCAGGGAGGAGAAACCTGCCAAGCCTCGAGTGATTCAGCTGGGGGCATCTACATTGTCCCCTGCATCTCCCCAGATGCACCAGGGACACCTGTAAGATGTGACAAGGTACTTCAATGTCTTGGAGCCAAATCCCACCTTATCCATCAGTTAAGCAACCAAATCCTCATGCCAAGGAGGCGTTTTAACTGTGTGTCTTAAATCAGGGCTGGAAAAGCTGAGAACATGAGTATGGGCAGCTACTATGTATGTGCTCATCTGTCAGTGGCATTTTAGTGCAGTGTCTTTCTATCATCCTGTGGACTTGAGCTCTGTCTAGAGGGTCTTTGCAGTCCCCATAAGGTGTGCTCACTCAAAAGCAGTAGACTGGTTATTAAACAGTTTTAAACTACTAAATTTGATATTTGAAAGACAAAGAGGAGACAGCAGATTACTTGATGTTAAGCAGAAACTCCACTTTGATAAGCAGGTCTTTAAAACATAAACATATGGAAAGCAGGAAGGAAATGAAGCTCACATCAGCTTAGTACAGTGATACACTCTCTCATCTTTTAAACAAATAAAAGGATTATATTAGGACTAAAATAAAATATTAGGAATTAACAACAATTAATCGCATACGGTAATAAGGAACCTGGTAACCTCCGAAGAATCAGAACATTTCAGTAGCTCTCATTATACAGTCTTTGAAGAATCCATGACAAGCTCATTTTTATCCCCTCCATTCATGGAGGAAGCACTAAAATAGTGAGGAGCATTAAAGATCTCATAACAGCTTTCTGACAAGACTTAAATTTCAGAAATGTTGTATTGAGAAGAGCTATATAAAGATAATGATAGCATCACAGAATCACAGAACCTTAAGGGCTGGAAGGAACCTCGAAAGATCATCTAGTCCAACCCCCCTTCCAGAGCAGGATCACCCAGAGCACATCACACAGGAAAGTGTCCAGGCAGGTTTTTAATGTCTCCAGAGAAGGAGACTCCACAACCTCTCTGGGCAGCCTGTTCCAGTGCTCTGTCACTCTCACAGTAAAGAAGTTTTTTCTGATGTTTACGTGGAATCTCTTATATTCCAGGTTGCACCCATTGCCCCTTGACCTATCACTAGACATCACTGAAAAAAGCCTGGCTCCATCCTCCTGACACTCACCCTTAACATATTTGTAAACATGGATGAGGTTGCCCCTCAGTCTCCTTTTCTCCAAGCTAAAGAGACCCAGCTCCCTCAGCCTTTCCTCATAAGGCAGATGTTCCACTCCCCTAATCATCTTCGTAGCTCTGCACTGGACTCTTTCGAGCAGTTCCCTGTCCTTCTGGAACTGAGGGGCCCAGAACTGGACACAATATTCCAGATGCAGCCTTACCAAGGCAGAATAGTGGGGGAGGAGAACCTCTCTTGACTGACTAACCACACCCTTTCTAATGCATCCCAGGATGCCATTGGCCTCCTTGGCCACAAGGGCATATTGCTGGCTCATGCTCATCCTCCTGTCCACCAGGACCCCCAGGTCTCTTTCTCCTACACTGCTCTCCAGCAGGTCAGCCCCCAGCCTGTACTGGTGCATAGGGTTGTTCTTCCCCAGATGCAAGACTCTACACTTGCCCTTGTTGAATTTCATCAAGTTTCTCCCTGCCCATCTCTCCAGCCTGTCCAGGTCTCACTGAATGGCAGCACAGCCTTCTGGTGTGTCAGCCCCTCCTCCCCGTTCAGTGTGATTCTGTCCCATTGACCACAACTCTCCGATTTCTTCCTTTCAACCAGTTCATGATCCACCTCATTACTTGACCATCAAGAGCACACTTCCTCAGCTTATCTACAAGGATGCTGTGGGAGACAGTGTCAAATGCTTTACTGTGTTTCCACAAATGCATGTTATTTAAAATATCAACCTAATTACAACAGCTGCAGATGTCTTTTAAGATCCATACAGAAATGCCTCCCAGGCTGATTTCTCATTTGGATCCACAACACTGGCACTTAGCCAGAAGGATTGCAGGCTCTGCATAATATTTGTTAATTTTTAATTTTAACATTCTCATCACCTTTTGAAACAAAAAAAAAAAACCAAAAAAGACAAAATAGGGGGACAACAGTGTGTCAAATCTATTTTTTGGTAAGATTAAAGGTGGCTCAAGTGTAGTTAGGTGCCTGGATGCCAATGATCAGTGTTCACTTGCTATACAGTGGAAGCACACAATGGGGTGACTCAATGTGGTTAGCTTTTCTATTTTGTTTTACTGACTTTAACCAAGACAAAAACTGTGGGTCTCAAAGCAGTAGCACACACAAGGTGGTGTCTTCAGCTCTGGCATCTAGGAAATACTGTAACGCTTGCACTCCAGGGCTGCTCAGGAAACCTTTATGTCAAGAGGAGGTGGGGATTAAAAAGGTATTTGGGAGTCTCAGAAAAAATTCCTGAGGTTGTAGCATGACTTTCCATACAGTAGGGTGCAGATGGTGGGTATAGACATGCTAGATGGTGTTGCAGTCCAGTGGGAAGGAGAAAGAAAGCTAAATTCAGACATTTGCTTGTTGCCTTCTCAAGAGGTCTTTGCATTATTCCAGACTCCTGTTTAGCTCCTGGGAAAGCCTGATAATGATGCACCATGTGACCCTTCCAGTGATGGTGACACCTCACTGGGAGAAAGCAATTTAAACCGTCCCAGTACCACTTACCACCCCGAGGGAGACAAAATATGAAAAACAGCAACTACAAACCACTGGATGTCCCAAACTTATCAGAAATAAGAACTGAAAAATACCTGTCCTTTTCACAGGACAAATTGTTGTTTAGTGTCCTCATAGCTCACTGCTCACCCTTGTCTATATGCCTCCCACCTACACCCTTTCCTCCTCAAAGGGCTTACCCTAAGTCTAAGAGACTCTTAGTGAGGCATGATTATTATTCACATGCTGTTAAAAACCAAGTGCCTGAGCTCAATCATTTCTGTTCTTTGGAAGAAATCACATCTTTGGTTCTGCTGTTAAGAGACAGAGAACTAGGGGTTATTATTTTTTTTTCTGCTCAACTCTCCCATCTAGCTGTTCATCATCACTGTGTCCTTGCCTTTGTCTTGCAATGCCACCTCTATGGGGGCTCAAGGTGTTTGAGCCTCTCCTCCTCATCCAGAGGTGCTGCTTTGCACACATCTCTCCCAGGCTTATCACTCCATGAGGCCCTGTCAGGATTACTTTCTGTGAGGGGCATATAGGGATGGTGTCCCAGCACAGCCACCTAAAAATGTCCCAGGGCTGCAACTCCCATGCACCTGTAAGTGTTGTTAATGCTAAGGAAAACCATCAGCACAGTTAATAACTATGTACATTTCTTCTGCTAAAAAAAAAACAAACCACACTGCCACAATCAGCTGGGCTTGCATTCAGAACATGTATAAATTCTCAGCCCTTTCATCAAAAGCAGAGAGGAGTTGTACGATGACTGCAGCTCAAGGAAGGTAGGAGGAGGAACACAGTAGTGGAAGCATCCAACTGTTGGAGTAGGTTTCTGGACAGCTTACATGCTTGTTTATTTTCATGGCAACACATTCCTCTTGGCACCCAAGATAACAGTGCAGCAGAATCTGCTACTAAGCGTAGTATTTACATTTGACCACATTGACTCTATTCCCATGATTGCTTTTATATCAGATGACATCCTTAGAGCTCCAGAATGAAGAAGTACATAGGTGCTTTAATGAGTGTGGACTGAATATATCCTGAGAGGAGGCATTGGGTTTGTTAATAGAAGCTGTCTTTTTTTGAGGTAATTTATAGCAATAATACAAGAAAAAGGAAGACTTAGTATTAAGAAGGGCAGGATTCTGTTGCTGTTTCTTTGTGGTAGCACACTGCACATTCTCTCCTTCAGCATGCTATTCAGTCCTGGGACTGATTTTATTGTCAGAATTTGAAGTATTGTTTAAAACTGATGAAAAAAGAGTTCCTTGGTATGAGAAAAGCTTTGAATCAGGGCATAATATGAATTCCAGTCATGTGCATGCCCTTTCATAGGCTGCTATAGGCTTGATAGCAGTATCCTCTAAATGTGAATTAGCATTGATTGTCTATTAGACTGGCACATATGACACCCTTTATTGAGATAGAAGACAATTTTTCCCAGTTCTATCCCTCTCCCATGGTAATTAGGAATAAAGCCATTCTGTGTTCACAGATCAGACACATGAAAGATGCCAAAGAGCAAGGATTGGTATTTTTCTTCTGATTTAACTAAAAGAGGTAATCGAAGGAACATACAATTATTCTTCTCTGATACAGCTCCTTCTTCCCTTCAGTTCCAGACACAGACAATTATGTGACTTCTGCAGATGGTATTGACTTAAATTCACATCTATGACTCTTCATTTGTAGGTATCTTACTACTGTGCCTCCCAACCTGCCTGGAAGTGTCCCTGTGTGATGTTGTCGCAAGCCAGTTTAGTCTGTTAAATCTGTTTTAATCCGTTAGCTGGGAATAATCAGGAGAGGCCTTTTCTGGCTTAAAAGGCATTTAGTTTAGACTTATGTGGGGAAGAAAAGAACAGTTTCCTACATATGTACTCTAGGTGATCCTGCTCTGGCAGGGGTGTTGGACTAGGTGATCTTTTGAGGTACCTTCCAACCCCTAAGATTCTGTTATTCTGTGATTATAGCTCTTGTCCTGACAAGGGTATAACCAGCCAGGATCTTCGTGTCTCCTGAAGCAAAAATCACTGATCTTTAACTCTTCATCCACAAAGCACATCTGTAAGGCTGAGTTATTTTTATCATGTGAATAGAAATTCATACTCTCATGCTCCGTACAGGTACCGATCCACTGTCATCTTTCTTGTTTAGCAGTGCTCTTTGTGTGTAAGACATACTGAAAGTCATCTCAAAAAACTTCAAACAGCTACAGACAAGTCTTTCACATCCAGGCTAGTCATTGTGAGGCTCCTCTGGAGAGCAGACAGGAGCAGACACTTTCAGGAGTGATCCATCTGAAAGACATGGCATCTGCTTCAGGATGTAAGGAACCAGGGTTCTGAGATTGTGACCACATTAGTGGTAGGTAACCAAAAGGCAAACATCAGCAGCTGTGAGACGACCCTCACCATCATGTCTTTATTTGGTTCTAGACACACAGAAAGCTTGTTACAGCAAGGTGTTTGTGCTGTAAAAGGCTTGATGGAGAAAATGCGTGAGGAAAATGGTTCCCCAGAGACACAGAGGATCTTAATTATGTGAGACAACTACAGATGGCTAAACAAGTTACTCATGTTTAGCATCAGATTTTGGTGTTCTTATTTAGTCTCAGAAAGAAATCAAACTGTGAACTGAAAGACTTGTAGAGATCTCATTATATTGAAAAATTTGGTATAAAAGAAAAAGCCCTATCTGTAGTTACACCTGTGAGGAACTGGGGGTACTTGCAACAGGTACCTGTCTTCTACACACAGCACCTGAGACAGGGAGGGGCTGAAACCTCTTCAGCTGGACTCTTAAGGGAAAGTTAGACTCTCCCTGGATTATATTTCTTCTAGAAATGCTGAGATGCACCAAGTCTGGGATTTGGCAGTAATATAGCTCACCACTATTGCAATTAATATGACAGTGGAAAAGAGGTTTTGTGAGTCCTTCAAGACATAGTATGGACTTCAGCAGGCAGTTAAAGAAAGCAGAGATCATATAGCAAGAGTATAAGATTTATATCTTTAATGATTGTTTCTTGCAGTCACCCATATAATGAAAAACCCTAATGTGTCATTCCTTAAGCTGCTTGTGGAAGGAAGAATGCATTTTTACTAAAACCCAGAACTTGGCAATTTGGTCTTTTATATGTGAAAAAAAAAATAAATCACACATTCAATACTCTTGATGAGCACCTTCGATTTAAAAGCAGTGCCCTTTTTATTCAATCAAAATCCTGAATTTGTGGCTTTCACTGCAGAGGTTGAAGCAGATGGGAGAAATAGGATGAGAATTAATGGATTACTCTTGCACTGTTCATCTGCATTCTTTCATTTATTCTCAGATCGCTTTCTCACCTTGACATTCCTCTCGGTTCATGCTGGAAAATATCTTCACTTCTTCTGCCAAAGTAGACTAGAAGACCATTTCAGTGATACTGTAATACATATTGCTTTTCTTTTGGACTCCTTTTATGATGGCTTGTGTACCTTAAGTGACGCTCACACAATTAATCTGATACAACGTGAAGTCAGAATATCTGATGATCTTCTTGTATTTATAGTTCCCTTATCATAATAGAGCACTTCCTTGGCAAAGAGGGGATGTCTTCAGAATGACAACAATTTTTGCCATTGAATGATACCACTCCACTACCAACTGAAATACAAATTAAAAATAGAGATATGGATTAAATGAATCCCCAACCAGAGCACATTGCCAAATGAGATTGTGCCAGTGCATGGCATGTCAGATAGGAGCAGCTGAGAATGGGAGTGAAAGCCACAAGCCTTCAGAGAGGCAAAAGCAGCAAGTAGCTCTAACAAAATGATTGTGCTTTTTTTTTTGTGTGTGTGTCAGACATGAGCCCATGAGGTTTCTCTCTGCAACGAAACTAGACAGACTGTATGGTGGTTATTCCAGACAGGGATGCAAGAAGCTAATTGCTTTGCATGCAAACACACTGAACCAAGTCCTCCAAGAAAACTCACAAATAGACCTCATAGAAAGATAACAGGGTAAAAGGATAGGTTGATAAATTAAAGGGAGTTATCTTAAGACTATCAGAGCTGTTACTTTGGTTCCCGTGACACTACAACTTAAGAAAAAAACAACAACAACAACAAAAAACAAACCTTGTTAACTGTTCTGTGTCCTTTCTGACCTTAATTAATAAGCTGAAGCTCAGTGGGGAGTTGCTCTTGATGAGGAAGAAAAGCTGACAGTTGATTTAGTCATTGCTGATGCCATCAGAGATACTTAGCTGTAAAAAAAGTGCTGGGACCTGTCTTCTCTGGTCACAGCAGCAATCAGATGACAAGTTCCCTGCTCCCAGCTTCCCACAGAAATTACCCCTTAGCTCTTTCTCAGTGCCCACTGCTAACACTACTGTTAATGCATTCTGTTTTCCTCAGTGGCAGGCATCCCTCCCTAGCCCTAACCCTCTTTTTGTCACAGATGGTTGGCAATCACACTTTGAGCAATCAGTTCTTACATGCCTGCATTTGTCTTGCCCTTCTCCACTACCAAATGATTCATCTTGTTCTCAGCCTTTGCAGTGTGCAAGCCAGTGCTTGTGACAGCTTTCCTTTCATTTCTGCTATCTGGTTGCACAAAGCTCTTAAATGTCCCCTTTATACTCACCTTGAGTGAAAGGCAGCTCTTGTGCTAAACAACTTCAACAACATTTAGCTCAGCTCAGAAGCTTCTTATTTCAAAGTTAAAGGTTACACAGGCAGGCCCTAATGCCTCTCTCACTTAAATGAGCTAGATCATTTTGCTTTTAGTGGGGACATAAATGAATTTTATTATATGAAAATTCTGCTCTGAGATGAGACAAGGTATTCTAACAGAATTCAAAAATCTGCCTCTTTAACCAGGGAATATGCCTGAATTTTGCTGCTGTCATTCTCAGCTATCAGATGTTAGATCACTTTGTCACACCCAGAAGACACTGAAGTGGATGCTTAAACTGAGTCTCAAGAGGGTAAGTATTGGTATAATTATTGTTATAACATCATTAAATTCCAAGTGTCATTGTAGTAATTTTACACTGGACAGGTCTCTACTGAGGATTTTTACCAAAAATCATGTCTGGATCAGAATCTTCCCTTGCAGTTACACAGAGGGATATCTATGACATGTAGTAAAAAGATTAATAATTTTATAAAATACTTATCAGTTCTTTGTTTTGTATTATCACTGTGTTGCCTGTTCTCCTTTAAAGACACCGGGAGTAATGGGCTAATTTAAATTGGCAGAGACAAAGGAACCTGTATTATTTTCATCTCCATTATGTATCTCTGGTTTTTAAAGAAACTGTAGTGCTAAATTATGTCTTGCATGTAACTGAGGTTTCTTACAAAGCAGATAAATGCTAAGGAGAAGCAGAGCACTACAGCCTATATTCTACAGGCAACCTTGGTGGGCAGGGTTCATTTAATCCTTAAAAAAATATATATCAAATCAAACCTTTGTTGTATTTCTAAAATAATTTTTACATGGATTAAATTGCCAGCACTGAAATGAACTTTTAATAAATGGAAAACCTGAGTCTTCTATTCACAAGAAGTAGAGTCATAGCTATATGTGCTTATAACCTTACAAAAAGCTAATCTAGAATTGTTTTTCAGTATCAAAAATACTGTTGCTAGTGACATTCATACCACTATGAAAGAACACCTTGTTAGGCAAAAAGACAGTAGACCTCCAGCAGGCATGTTTATACATAATAAACACAGATTTATTCATATTCCTGAAAGAACTCTGATTTTCTACCCACCAAATCTTGCTGAACATCCTGTGTTGTTGAGCTGTGAGTGTACAGCTCTATAAACAAAGGGGTTTTTAGGCAAGTCCAAGCACTTTATCTCGTTTGGTAACTAGCCTATGGGAGCTGTTCCGTTATCATCTATTGCTGTAAAGATAAGTTAATTACTCAGTGAAACACTGTAGGCTGTTCTGGCCTTTGCTCTGTTCACAGCCAGTGATGACAGGGTACCAGCTGCTGTAAGACAAATCCATCATTTCCCTCACACAGATTTGTTTGGGCTGTTCAGTAAAACTGGATGTAATACCTGGAAAAATAACTACATTTTTTCTTTTATTTAGATTTTGTTTGTTTGTTTGTTGTGGGTTTTTTTGTACAGTGAGAACATTGCCTGACCATTGCTGTAGATGCAAAGAGTACGATTATCCACAGACATTGCCAGTTTCATACCCTAATATCATGTTCTCCCTATATCCTAAGTATCTGCCTACACATAAAGACATCCTTCAAAATTAAAGCACTTACCAACCGTGTATCTTCATACACTTGCAAAGGTCTTAAAAGATCCTCTATGCTTTCCGTGTTGTTAACTTTCCCTTTTAAAAAAATAAAAATAAAATAATAATTTGCATTTAAACTGATGGCAGCTGCTGCCAACTTGTAGAAATTATTGCCAATATACCTGCTGCAATGTGCTCCCTGGCTGATGAAACCACCATCCCATGTCTGACCTGTCAAGACCAGTATCTCTTTCTCTCACTCTGCAGCTCTATCTGCACTACAACAGAACTTGTATGTTTGCAGCCTGTATTGCAGTCTGTATTATTTATTTAGATTTTAATTTTATAACAAGATCAGTCCTCCTATTTGAAGACTGATTTGCCAATGGTTTTACCAAGTACATGGAAAATTGTCCTAAGTCCATGCACAGTAAACATGTATGATCAAACATCAAACTGAAGGAAGCAAGCCAAAGGGGCATACCAAAGACGTGTTTTGTTTCTTACTAATCTGTAAAAGAGATAAAACTATTAATGGAATTATCTTCAAATAAGAGTACTTGTTGTTTAAGAATAATATAAAGAAAATCAGAACTGAAAACACTGGGCAGAAAACAACAAAATGAGAATAGTCTTGACTAGGTGTAGGCTTGTATGGGAGAGGAAAAAAATTCAGTCCCTCAATATGCTGTGAAGATGCCATGGGACAATTTACATTTCTGTTCTAACAAGATAAGTGCCCCAAAGAATTAGAACTTATAGAAAAAAATCTGTTTTGTCACATTGTCTTGAAGGTCAGTCCACTTGGCACATACAAGCCACAGGAAAATGCAAAAAATCTCTGTCCCTATTTCAAGAGAAGGGCTGTCCCAAGAGACTTCTTTAGGACTGGGCCTATACCAATGCTTCTCATGGAGCCTCACAGACCCTGGCTTAGCTCTGTACTAATCAAAGCAATACAGCTTTTAGTCACGTTTCAGCCTAGGCAAGGCTGCCTCCTGTTTACCAGCTTTGTACCACGTAAAGACATCCTGAGAGCACACCTTCCTCTGAGACAAACTGTCTGGTCCTTTTAAGTCTGTGTCTGTATTGCAGAGCTTTGTCAAAGTAGCTTGCTTCGTTATGGTTACATGAAAAAACAAAGAGGACTTTCCTACATTGCCTCTTGTCTGGCGTATCAGGGAGAAATGTGAAGATAAGGTTCTGCATGTTTGTATACACTTGCACAGGAATTAGGGATTTGGCTTACTGTCAAATACAAGGGCACAAAGGAGGTTCCCTGTATCTGATTCCTTTATATGACCATGTATTATTCATTGTCATTATCACTTTTCCCAAGTATCTACAGTGACACTTGAGAATGAGTTTGGCCTTGATATTTTTACAGTGATACAGGAAATCATCTGCCGTTCTTTAGCTTGCATCCAGGAAGTGTTTTATTAAACCCAACCTACATACCCCAGCATGTAACTAAGAAAAGTGTACCGATGAGTGGACAAAGTTCAGGCCTTGCCACAGAGGCCTGCAATATGCTTCAGGTTATTCTGCTCTTCTGAGCTTGTGTTTCACATTGCTTGTATTACTGTCTGTAGCCCTGTGCTCCCTGTGGCTTCAGACATGAACCAGAATCCCATTGTGCTTCTTGCTGGCAGATCACCAAACAAAAATAACAGCCTCTGCCTCAAAAAGCTAATAGTGCCAGCAGTGTGCAAGGGAGGACCAACAGGCAGATCAGACAAACAAGTAGATGAGACGACACTCATCTGTGAAACTGCCAGTAGAAGCCATGTGGCAGCAGCTTCACTGTAGCCAGAGGATTCCTGGGCTTCAGAGAAGAGATTTGTGGTGAAAAAGGGTGCTGAATCACAGGGCATGTGTCTCAAGATTGAAGATTAAATTTGAGAGGTTATTGTCCTTAAGGATGCCTCGGTTTATAACTCACTGTAAAATGGAGATAAGAGTAGAGCCTTTCATCAAAGCCAGTGAAGGAGTCTGACTTGTCAGTGTTTAGCTGATCAGTGAGTAGGAAAATACAGAAATACAGAACCAGCTGTGCACCTAATTTTTTTAGAAGCGGGAGCTTAAAAATAATTAATTTAGAGCTGGCTGTGCAAATACAAGGAACATAGCCAAGTAACATCCAGACACTGTCTATGTAGGTTTTGAGGGCACTATAACTTCAGTAACGATGTCTAGAAAGAAGAATGAAAAAATAGTAAAGATAATCTGCCTCATAAAATTATTTGATAATTTGATGCTATCTAGCTTGGAAATACATGACATTTAGTGATCTTTTGCACAAGTGTTCCCCTCTTCCCATAAGCTATTGCAGATACACGTGATTTTATCAGAAGTTCACGTGTTCTCAGCTTCCTGGGGTTTACAGGTATAGAAAACATATTACCTAACTCTAGATAGCTAAAAGCCACTTATCTAAAAGTGAACATGACCAGGATATCATAAGGTAACTCAAAAAGTACTAGGTTCTTGTGTTTATGCACCTGAATTGAGCCCTAGTTGTCTGAAATGCCACATACATATTTCATATCTTTCTCCTTGAGTACCAGCAGCTTCATTTGCTGTGTACAGACCAGGGCAGGTTCCTCTGATCACAGTATGAACTATTTGTTTGTATTGCCCACAAAAGTGCAAATGAATCTTTTTGGCACATCCTGTTGATTCCATAAATATTTAGTAATTTTTCTTTTATTTTTGAAACTTTTCTGCAATGTATCTAGTTCTGTTTTTAATAAATGTTAATAGAAAGATGTGTGTGTAATACTACGTAGGAAGCCTGTCCAGGTGTCCTGAATCTTTTGATTTTGGCATTTAAGATGACAAGTACTTTACATTATTGGCCAGATCTCTTTCAGAATTATGCATAAACAAGAGGGGCAGAAAACCAGATTTGACCATTCACATAAGCATGAGCACAAGCATTTAAGTCTGCCCTGACAGCTGACCTTATTTTCTTTCTAAATCTATTTATGTTATGACAAACATGACAGTACATTTTCACTTTATATTATTGTAAAGGGATGGTGGCAGCTGTGGTACAGAGAGGTGAATAATATAATAACTAGTCCACAAATCCAGCCTGTCAAATGCTGATGACAAACCTCAGAGTTCAGAAATGTGTTTCACACCATCATGCAGGAGAGTCACTGTTTCTCTGAAGGTTATCCAAGCACTTCTGCAGCTCTGCTCTAGAAATCCTGAAAATGAAGTATCCTTCCAGATGGCTGGAGTTTTTCAATTTTATCTGGGAGAAAAGGCAGAAATAGTGCTTTCTTCAAACTGACACTCCCTGCTGAAGCCACTGTAGAGCCAAACATCAAATGCAGTAACAAAGCTCACATTTTTTTTTCCTTGAAGCACTGGGTTTTTTGGTGGGTTTGGGGTTTTTTTTGAATACATGTCAGGTAAAGTTAATTGAGCTAACTGGGGCTGGAACCCAGGCCTGTACAATGCCTGACACACAATGCTGCAGCACGAAACAAGACCAAGAACTCAGTGTCAAGGTCATTTTATTGTGTGCAAACCCACTCCTAACTAGGCCATCAACAGATAAATGCAGGAGATGGTGTGGTAACGCTTCAATGGGTTTTAACTTCTTTACCCCATACATCTGTAAAATGTCAAGAAGATTGTAGAAACCTATGCAGTAATTTCTCCTTTTGCTAAGCTGCTCTTGTTTCCATAGCAGTTAAGTTTCCCTGCTGTGTGGCAGGAGACTGCTTATATTCTCTGCTTCCTTACTCCAGCCTTGAGATCAGTTATAAAGATGTTGACATGAAGCACATGTAGAACAGAATCAAGTTATACCATCTCTGAATGGGGTCTGGGTGTCATGCCAGCTACTGCTCACCAAGGCAATGAAATGAGGTGCTACTTCTTCCCTGAAAATCAGGTGACATACTTGATTCCGGAATGATATCCAAGCACAGCCTATCCATCACATTCAGATTGAGATAATGACATCGCCCAAAATTCTGACACAGTTCTGAGTATTCAGTGCCTCTTTAATAAACTGGTGTGAGGTCCTGCATGTACTGCACGATGCTGAGGGCTTGTGTTTGATGAAGTTTGTTTTTAAAAGTGTTTTTTTACCTTTTTTACCTGAAGGATAGAATAATATGTATAATGATTAAAATGAATTGTAAAAGTTCCTCTGAAACAGAAAAATAATTTTCATATTTAAGCACATTTGAAGATCCAATTAACCTGCATTTGTCCCAAATTTACAGGAAAAAATGAATCCTGGAAGATTATTGGGAAGTTATATAATATCCATCAAGAATCACATACTTTCTTGGCATCCAGTTTTAAAAAATAACACTTACAGAACAAGGGCCCAATTATTTTTTTCAAATATCTCCCTCACTTCTCAAATTACTTTGTAGACTAACACTGAAGTATTCAATAGCACTGGGCTGCATATTCAAAGTTTCTCAACTTGATCTTAGCTACATTAAATAACGACAGTCTTTGTGAGGCTGCTGTGTGGCATAACTGGAGGAAAAGAATTCCAGAACTGATGAATTGTTTGTTTTCCAGCTACCTCACCAAGCAGAGGAGAACAGGGAATAATATTTCCCTTCTTCTTAATACCTCAGGAAGCTTAGAGATAGAATTTGTGTCAAGGTAGACATTTTTCTCTCTGACGCATGAACAAACCAGCCCATTATTTTGCAGCTGTTGAGTACCAAGCTGCTGGCAATGACAGTTCCTTAAAGAAACAGGAGACTCAAAGCTGTTTCTTCACTGAAGAAAAGAGAGAGAATCAGAAATGCAATGAGTGTGTGTTCAGGAATAAAGACAATAATTACAAAGTCTGGGGTTTATGCTTTTAAAATATCCTTAATTTGGAAAGTTATTTTCAATAAAACTATTTAGAGTGCACTGTTCTTGTTTACAGGTAACTTTATCAGCTCATTGTCAAAACCAGACTTTTTATATTTTGCACAAATACCGTTATAAACACAGATCACAGTTTGCTTTTGTGTTTAAAAGCTGGGCAGATGACTGCATACACGAGTAACCACAACCTACATGCAAGAATTAAGAATTAGTTGACTTCTAATGGAGATTCTGACCCTTATTGTCTGCTGTTTAACCCTTTCAGGCAGATAATTTCAGAATAAAATAGAACTATAAAAATAATTACAAATAAGTACAAAGCCAGCCTGCAAAACTCCATCACTCTGTTCTTATTTGTACCAGCTGAAGATCCAGCTATTGATTTTAGCTACTCTTCAAGCTTTCAAAATCATCACTACTCGTTTTGGCCTCGACACAGGCCCAAAAAGCTAACAAGAGTTAGCTTCAGGGAAATTAGGTCATTTTCCAGTCTCTACTAGCACAAAAGTTGCAAAGGAGCTTGGATGCTAAATTGCATGACTTTAGCTGTTTTTCAGGAGCAGAGAGAGCAGAGCTCAGAACACAACTTTCATGCAATGATTAAGGTGCTTCACTGTCCCAAAGTCCCCTGCCACAGATGTCCTGCCAAAGGTATTGATGTAGCTGTTATAAATTGTTTCAATAGAAAGACTGAACTTTCCCCAAAAAGCCTTTTCCATTGCAAACTAATTATGACAGAATCAGAATCAATAACAAAATCCTTTGGATCATATAAACCAACACCTGAGTCAGAGCAGGAGTAGCAGGTAGGCATGAGGTCACCTCACTCAGGGTCTAAAGTCTGGTTTGCATGAACATTTGATACTCGCTCCTCACACACTGGGAATATTTCAGCAACTGAATATGTTAAATTATTATTGGCAAACTTGGATATCTTAGCTATGCAAAGCAAATAAATTCCCTTATCAGCAAGGAACTAAACAAACAAAAACACTGCAAGAATTTGTCATGTGACTTTTCTTTTTTCTTAGGAAACATTCCTCATGTATAATGTTTCTAATTACTGGCACATACACAACCTGCATAACAGTGGACTCCTTCCTCATGCGTTCTTCCTTAAATTAAACCTCAGAATGTATTTTAAGCATTTGCTTAATGAAAAAGGAGACAGTCCTTTCTCTGTATCTTTTGTAGCACAGAAAACTTTTCTGCAATAGAAAATACAGGTGACATTTTCAACAAGGCAGAGAGTTATAAGCATGAAATAGAAAGTAACAGAAAAATCTCATGGCACATCTTTTTTCATTAGGAGGGACCATTTTGTTGGAACAAAAACATTTCAGGGAAACACATCAAGTTTTGTCACAAGCTTAATGCATATATTGTTTTTTCTCATTTTGTGTCAACAATGGTATTGTATTTTTGGGCCATGGGGTCTGAAGAAGTCACAGCTATTTTAGATTACAAGCATAACCAAATGAAATGCCAAATCTTAAAATTACTTGGTGCAATCAAACATTTGATTAATTGCATCATTTTGTCTAGAAAATTCAATGTTTCTAGCAGTGCAGACACTTTGGGATGTCACAGAAGAGCAGCATAGAGCCAAACTGAAAAGCTCTTCTGAAGCCTGTAACCTATTTGATGCCTAGGTTTATAATAAACATTACATAAATGTAAGCACTCAATGGCCAAATTAAGTGTCTTAGTACCTTTAAGGACCCAGAGTTTGTCCAGATATTAATTTAGGTTTTGGTTTTAGTAGTTATCTTGATTTAGATTTGGCAGCTGTTCTGTGAATGACATGAAAGGAAAAGAAGTCTGGAGGAAGCAGACTGAGAATTTTATATCATACCATGAATGAAACACTCTTATTTTACATTCATGCTATGCCCAAGCAACATGGAAACCCAGTGAATTCCTGATATGGGCACATGGCAACACTATCTTGTTCTATATTTCTACTCAGTTTCAGTGATGCAGATTCCATTTCTGATTTTTATCAGCAAAACTGCAGAAACAGTGACTGTAGATTGGCTGAATCTATCTGCAAGGAAAACTTCACTTTGGGAGGACAATGCTGACTGATGGTGCATATGAGAGACTCCTGATTGCACTGAAGACGTTGGATCTGACACCCATGAAGCGATTACCCACTAAGCTGCTTGCATATTTATAAACATGTATGTCCATTGTCAGGGTACAGCAAGAGGGCTGCCCACCAGGGCCAGATCTGGGGTCACGCAGTTGCTTGGGCCAGAGCAGACTTTGAGCAGGGGCAGCCTGACCCCTGGCAGGGCTGAGCAGAGAGAGCTCGCACAACCTGTAGTGCATATGGGGCCCTGACCAATATGTTTCCCAGCTTAATCTACACTAGGAAAAAAAACCCTTTAGGAATAAGGGAAGGGTTAAGGATGCAGTGCTTGCAGCAAAAAAAAAATAAATAGATTCAGCTTTCAGGAAGAGTAAAATTTCTTACTATATTAGCTTTTCTTTGCCCTCCTGGATATTAGCTTTATGAAATCTGTCTCTCTTTTTATTTGCATTAAAATCTGTTCCCATTGCAAATGAAGTAGAAACACAAAGAACAATACAGAAGTTTGGGGACTTGGAGTGTTCATGTCCCAGCACTATTAAGTGTATAAAAAGAGTTTCCGTGATATTCCACTTGGCATAGATAGGAAAGAACAATCCTTTGTATCTTGGTTGAAACAAAGTGAAAAATGATGGTAAGAAAGGCCCAATCACTTCCACAGAGCCAAAGTAAAAGCAAATTTTCCTCCTTATCTGTATTCTTGAGGAGCAGAAGGTGTCAGAGAGGGTGTCAGAGTCCATCCCTCAGCCTTTCAATTTCAGAGGAAAACCCAGTGCTCCCCTTGGTACTGTATCCTCCTCTGGGCTTCAATGTCAGTAGAAAATGATAGACCACTGTGCTTTAGCCAGTTAATGCTGTTCAGAGAAGCATTATCTGGCTTTTTTTTCACTTTTAGATACCACTTTAAAGTGCAAAGGGCTATGCAGGCTAATTGAGAGCTCATTTCACCTCTGCACCCTAATCTTTTCTCAGTCACTTCACTGGCAGTTTGTCAGAGGAGATGTGAAGTAGCTTCAAGTAGGAGATTATAGTCAATGCAGAGTGGGGTGCCTGGAAGTGCTCCTGTACACTCAACATCTGTTGCACCACACCTGAATGCTGAGCTAATGTCACCCAGAACACACAGAACAAATAATTGTCTCTTGTTTCTGAGAGCTGGAAAAAGCTGTTGTAATTCTGCTACCCATCACCTACCCTGGACCTAAACACATTACTCTTTATCTTGACAAATCTCAGTTTTCACCATTGAGTTGTAGAGAAAGATAGAAAAAAGGGCATAAAGAAGTCTATCACCTCTGCAAAACAAAATCAAGTCAAGATCAGTTGCTAAAAAGGGAGGACAGGGATTTCTTTGCAGAAATGTCAATCCCACAAACTTGCTGTTTGGTTGCCCTCTGACTGAAAGCAATCACAGCAGCAGACCAGTATTCAGCACTTGGTTAGAGTCCATAACACCAGATGATACTGGTCACAATGGACTTAACATACTACTTAGTCTAGGGAGAAACACAAAGATATGCTGGACATAAAGTGTTGGTAGCTTAAGTTCTGAATTTCTTTTAATGCAGTGTCCTGCATATAGACTGTGACTGTTCCAGGATAATGAAGACAAAGACAGTTTGACTTCTGTGGTGTGGTCATTTTTGAGACAGAGCTGCATTCTGGAAGCATTTGTTGAACCACCTTTATTCCAGGACTGGAGCAATAAAACAAAATTACACTTGGAATATACTTGATGGCATTGCTGGCTTTTTTTTCCTCTAGGGCATCAGCCTAGCTAGCCTGAACGTCTGCAACTGCACACTGAAAACTAATGGCAAGTGGTAAAACAGGACACACTTTTCAAGAGGAGGTGATCAATCCATCCACCCATTTGCTCAAAATTAGTTTAAAAACCTTCATGGATGGAATCCAATATGTTTTCAAAAACTCATTTTATGAAGCCATTGTAAAAAAAAAAAAAAAAATCTGCTTCAAGGTATTCCTGTTAGTTGAAGTGTATGCTACAATTTCAAATTAAATTAAAGTGGACTAAATTCTATGGCAGTAGGTCTGCTGACATTAGTGTAACTGGAAGCAAGCTGAGTTCTCTCTCAGATGACATCTTATGAATTTGAAACAGCAGCTACAAGACAATGAAGAAAAATAAGCATGCTTCCAGACTCAGTATCTTTCTGAAGGTCATTCTTTTGCACTAAGGAACCTATAGGCTAATATAGATTACATAGATCAAGAGATATTATAACCAGACAAGTGAAGCTGCCAAAAATTTTTAAGAGGTATCAGGTAAATGGAGCAGGAGATTTCAAGTACTCATTTATCTGAATTTTATTTCAGGGTCCCAGTGTTATGGATAATTTTGCAAAAGTTTGTTATGGATCTTACCCTATTTCTGTATTATGCTTCTGACACATCTAAACATCCTATACTGAGGCAGTAATTGTCTACACTTGATTATACACCATTGTATTTGTTGAGGAACTACTGCAGAATAATATTTTAGTTTTTAGCCCTTAAAACTGCAAGCCAGTTGTTTCCAGTCAGGGGTCCTGTTGGCCTTTGGCGCTAGCAGTGATCTTCCATTTTGCTATTTTACACTTCACAGTGGCAGGCATTATGTACAATTGACTTTTGTCATAGGTTCACTGCGATTCTTACAACACTGGAAGAGATTTTAAATGGTTTTTTAGTGTAACACTGCTGGTGTGGCAGGTTTGGGTGGCCTGCACTGGCGATCCTCACAGCGAAGAAAATTGGCTCCCACTGACATTGCTCTTGGCAGACAGTGAGAAGGGTTTCTTATTGACTGTTTCCCCAGTCACACAGTCAGTCCATGCTTACAGGAGAATGAAGTAAGAAAAGTCCTTTAAATTCAGCTTTTTGTTGCTTACAGAACTGCCCTGGGGTGTGATGCTGAGAACAAAGTGAGTTCCACATCTGCTGAGGGCTCAGCCTCCCCCGAGCAAGCAGGCCTGCTCACAGCAGGCAAGAGGGCACAGGGAGAGCTGCCACTCTCTGGACAGGACTATGTGACCATAGGAGACAGGACATAATTATGTTCACTGAGTCAGGGTATTAGTTCTAAGAGAAGAAAGTCCTGATATGTGTCTCTAGCCATGGGATAGCTCTTGAGTCAGACAGGCAGTGTCACTCACTGAAAGTTGTAAAAGTCTTCTAATAAATTAAGGGGATAAACTTTTGTCATCTTTTGCACTACTGCTCCCTCCAACAGTGTCCCTGAGTTGCTACTGAACCTAACTTGTTGCTCCAGCAGGCCTTCCCTGCTGTCTCCAGTTCTCCACATCTCTCACTGTTAGCGACTTCCACTAAAGCGCGCTGGCCAAACCGACTGAAATGTTCCTGCTACTGGGCTCCTCCTGAGCTGCTGCATCTGGCACAAACCTACTCACAGACAGCAGGCAGAGGATTACTGAGTGATAGCTGTAACTGATTAAGTTATGATCACATCACCTCACCTTGTATTTCCTGTTGTTCCTCTGCTTGAGGCTAATGCTTCAGTAACAGAGCTGCTTTACTCAGCATGTAGCTCAGTGGGAGAGTTTACACCTGGCAGGTGTTTCTGCAGTGTAGATAAATATTCCCACATATCCCATACCCTCACATCTGAGAAACCATTTTGTCTTTTCCCTACTGGGCTCATGCTAGAGGAGGTGGGATTGGAAACTCCACTCATCTGCTTTTGAGTTTACATAATTTTCTTTGAGGCCCTGGGGGAACTTAAGGAAGGGGTTTTCTATTTGTTGGCTTCTTCCAGAGTGAATAATTACCCTAAAAAGTGCAGATTTTCTGCTACCATGTTCAGCTTTGGCAGGTTTGCCTCTGCAGCTGTTTTCCATTAAGGCAGAAAACACTCCTCAGCTGAGCTTCCGACTTGTAACCGGCCTCCTAAGGCTCATCCGATGAGAAGCAGCAGTGTTGTTTCTCATCAGGGGCCAGAGAATTTTAGACTTCTTGTTCATAAGTTTACAAGAAAAAAACAGCCATTTCAGGCAGAGAAAGGATGGAAGAAGCAGGTGTTTCTTGTCTTGAACTCCTCTTTTTTATGGCCCACTTATTCCAGTCTTGGCCCAAGTTTTGCTCCCATCACCGGTTTACCATGACAATAGGATTCTTATAAAAATCGAGGAGGAGAAGGTAGTTGGGAAAGGAGGGAGATTATATGGTGTGTAAGGACAGATCTTAACCTGACTGGGACTGCTTTCAAACTTGCATTCCTAATCTGTTCTGTTAACTGCATATTAGCAGAGTTGCCACACTGAAGTATCTTCTTCTGTGTGAACACACTGCACAAGAAATACCTGAAACCAAAATACATGTGAAATCACATGCCTGTGGTTTAAG
The DNA here is from genome assembly GCF_000747805.2 of Chaetura pelagica. NCBI lineage: Eukaryota > Metazoa > Chordata > Aves > Apodiformes > Apodidae > Chaetura > Chaetura pelagica. The sequence goes on from NW_009952690.1 coordinate 1,701,401, forward strand.
ATCTTTCTTATTAGAGAGCTACACAGAATAGGGAAAGTGTAATTAGAGCTGCTTTGTTAGCAGAAAGTTTTTTCTCTCTCTGCCTTGCACAGAGAGCTCAGTCATCCACCAGCCTGCACAAATGAACCAGCAATTTGAAGCCAATTAGACATGTGAAGTTTGGTAGCCAGAGCCCTCCATATCTCAGAAGCTAAGAGGAACCTCAGCATCTGACAAGGCCATTTAGGTACTTTGTGCTGAGCAGTGTCCCTGCATAAATTTACGCTGACAACAAGTTACGTACCTTCTGAGTGGTTCAAAGAAAATACCCTACATAAATGTAAACATATTTCCTAAACTACATGGGAAAAAAAACCTGAATAAATTCTAGTGCCTGACATGATCTGGCCACATAAATATGACAGTAAATGACACGTCCATGTAGATATGGCATCTAGATATTGCAGTGAGCCTTACAAACCATTGCTTTATACAGAGCTGCTTCAATGGAAACATTACAATTTCTCCTGTCATCAGGCATGTCAGCAGCCCTGCCTCAGCCTGTGCAACCACCAGGCAGCATCTCCTCACACCCTTTCCCAGCATTTGCCAGTATCCAGCCCCATCTAATCGCTGTAATTAGGCCGGGTTAAATAAGAAATCAATTCCAGCTTCTCCCAGAAGCCTCTTCTTGGCTGTGTACTGTACTGTTTTCCTCACATAGATCAGCTGTGACAGCTGTATTTTCTGTTTCTAGCACCCCGAAGTAGAGGGCTGTGAGGAGGGGAAAGGCAGAGCACTGTGTCCATTTCCTTGGTAGCTGGTCGTGCTGCTACCACCTGCCTGGTGGGCTGCTAAGGTGGATACTGGGGTTCTGCCTGCCTCAGCAGCCTTTTTTTTTTTTTTTTTTTTTTTTTTGTAATTTTGTGTTGCAAGTGGGAAAAAAAGGCAAACAACAAACTTCCTGCGGGTTTTGCTGCTGGATGCAAGGAAAGGCTTGGCCTGGCTGTGCAGTTCGCAGGCTGCAGGCAACAAGGTGTGGCCGTTTTACTCTTCTAAGGGGGAAAAAGCAAACTGAACAAAGCTCAGAGTGACCAGTTCCCTCAAAGTGCAGAATAAAATGCACATAGCTGCTTAAGAAAATGTTGCCTGAATAAAAAGCTAGTCAGTGATTGCTCAAATTGGATTCTGCATTTTGTCTCCTGTTAGAGGCCCTGCCAGGACGGTCAAAAAGTGGAAAGGATTCAACTAGTCTTTTTTTTTTTTTTTAAGAAGAGCACACATCTGACAGGCACACACATAATTTAGGGCTTTTCTAGCTGAAAATTTCACCACTACATTTCTGAAGTGGACAAAGAACTTTATATTTCTTTGGAGCATGATCAAACATATCCAAAAGATGCATCTATTTACATACACTTCTAAGAGAGATTCTGGAGGCTTTTTGTAAAGATCTAAACTTAGAAATATTTCCTTTCAGTGTTTACGACAGTTAAATAATTCAACATGACTATATAAACTCTCTCAAATCTATTCCATCCTGCCAGGTGTAATATTCTTAAGGTGCTGTGGGATCCTCAAAGCCTGTCATTGGCACTTTTCCCTGCAGAGTTCACAGAAGGTTCAGGACTCATTAAATCTGTGTAAACTGACTGAAATGTGAAACTATAACTGTACTTAGAAAAGAGGCACCTCTGCTCCTGATTTTGGCACTTCACGTGTCATCCTTATAAGTTTTTATGAGAACTGGTCTGGGCCTCATGGCCCAGAAATGTTCCAGCTGGTGGCACATTTACCCTGCCTATGCACTTCATATAATTACTTAAGTGAATTATTTGCTTTCCAGCCAGAAAAGCACAGAGGAAGCATTAGAAAAATGCAGAACCCATTTCAAATGACACAGAATAAAATACCTACTTTGGCAGTTATTTTTTATCAAATGGTGAACACATAGCGAATTTGGCTGACGAGTAGTACTTTGGTTCTTCTATGCTCACAGTTGTTTCTCAGATCCTTTTATTTGCAATAGTGTGGCACCATGGGATGGAGTTAACCTTGTGTACATGGCACTGATGAGCACAGCTAATCACTCTTGTCCTCCTTTCCAGTTTATGAAAAGCAAGAGGTGTGTATTTCTTTCTGTTGTTTGTTAAAAGAGCCTAATATCATGGCAACAGATGCAGGCACCTATGCTTGATAAAATCAGAATCTGGATTAGTCAATACTGGTGTTAAGTACAGGGCAGCAATTCCCAAGGTAGCAGTCCACACAGTCATGGCAAACTGCCTACAGACCAATAGCAGGGCAATATGGAACAGTAAAATGTAGTAAATAATGCAAATATAGTGAAATCAAATGCAATGACAGTTGAGGGTCAGCAGTGACTGTATGTTTTAAAATTTTCTAGGCTGTTATTCAAAAAGATTATATGGTAATGTCCTGGTTTGAGCCAGGATAGAACAAATTTTCCTTCTAGTTATTTACTTTTCAGTTAAGTCTCTTCTAAGTAACTGCATTTGCTGTATTTAACAGCATGTTTTTCAGCCAGCGTCTCCTTCTAGGATTAATAATGCTTGGTGTTTACAGTTATTGCTGGAGAATGGTCTGCAGAACCAAGGCTACTCCTGGGTTCTGTAGAATATCTTATGCTCCAGAAAAAAAAAAAAAGGGAGTAAAGGGGTCACACCCATAAACCCCCTTTGGGGAGTAGACCAGACAGGTGACCAAAACTGACCAAACGAAGCATTCCATCATGCTCAGTATAAATCTGAAGTATCACAAGGGTCAAGCTCTCTTCATTTGTGGCCAGCATCCTGGGAGGAATCTACCTGTTTGCCTGCCTTTGATCCCAGTCTATGCATTCCTGAATCCATGCACTCCTGCATGTGGCTCCCATCTTCTGACTTCAGAAGCATCAGTGTCATATTGGAACACTGAACATGCTACCAGCAAAATGTGAAATAGAAGATGGTTTTGTGAGATAGTTGACAGGACTCCATCTCTGACTATATGTTTTTGCCTGTACACTGAGCAACACTGATGCATCCTGATGGAGGATAGGATATTCAAGGGTGTTTGTGAGACCCTGTCAAATTTAGCCACAGGGGCTACTAGTAATGTAAATCCAATAGAAAGTTGAGTGCATAATTATCTCATGAGCTTAACACAGCATTTCTCCCAACCTAATATCAAGGCACGCTACATTTAACCTATGTCCACTAAAGCAGGGCACCACGGTTAAAGGCAGCATGTAGTCAGCAGGCATCAGGGATGGCATGGACCTCTGAAGATCATCTAGTCCAACATGCCTGCTAGAGCAGGATTACCTACAGCAGATCACACAGGAACTTGTCCAGATGGGTTTTGAATATTTCAAGAGACGGAGACTCCACAGCCTTCCTGGGCAGCCTGTTGCAGTGCTCTGTAAAGAAGTTTTTCCTTGTTTTTGCCTTAATATCTTATGCTCGCTCCCTGTTCCTTCTCTGTCACTGGCTAAAATTGATTCTACTCTGCTTCTTTTCATTGGAGGAATAATAAAATATTGATCATAGGAGCTGTGAGAGTGAGGAAAGTATATTCCCCCCAATCTTAATGTAATAAAACTGAGACATAAAGGTATGCAGGCACCAGCTATAATTCATTCCTTGAGAAGAGGAAAGAACCTAAAACTCTATAGACTTTTATTTCTGTACCTTAGTACACCTGTTGTTTCATTCACATCTTCACTGCAGGATATCACTTAAAAGTCTGCGTAGACTCATCATGAATCTACAGGGGTGGTAGGTTCCTTCACCATGTAAGTGCCATGCATTGAGGTATCTGCTGTATCACACAAGGGAGAAGGTTGTGGGAATCTTGTCTGTTCCTCCCTCCATTACTGTTTCTGCACCCATGTGTAGTCTGCAAAGCTGCTTTTGCTGTGAAGGGCAAAAGAAGAAAAAGTTTGCCCTGTTTATAAGTAATGTGCCATTGACGTAGAAAGTTCTGTGAGTATGAATAAATTGAGTGGGATAGTATTTGTGTTTTCTGTTGCTGAGAGACTGAGGATTGCAGACGTGTTCAGCAGTAAGACAAAGGCCCTTAGTCATGCATCTGCAACAGGCAACTCTGCTCTGCAGTTGTCATGACAACATTGGTTATATAAAGAGACATATCAGAAGAAAGATCATTTGCTCTGTGCCCTATATTTCAGTGTAGCAATATATCCTCTCTGCAACAAATCTGTTTTCTTCTAGACAAAACTGATGTTTCTGGAAAGACAGGTAATGCTCCAGAAAGCTGCCTACTGGAATGAGAGAATTTATGGTGCAAACAAATGAAAGACCTAACATGAAGACTACTTCCATAATTTGGGGATCACTAGGACAAAGTTCAAGTGAATGAGGAGGTGATTTCAAAGGTTCAAATTACAAAGATACCATTTTTGTGAATAAAGATAAACTCTAGCTCAATAACATCACAGGATTTAATGAAGTGCAAATAAAGTGTCCAAATTCCAAATGCCTATAAAACTACATCACCTCAAAAATTTCAGCAAAGCCATGTACATGGCCTGAAGCTGAGAAACACAGACCATATCTACTGCTCATCTCAAGACATAAAGAAAATCAACCTGTAACTGCTCACCTGGCTAAAAGCTAAAGCTTGCAGGATAGTCTCATGACTCTATCTGATCTTGTGTTTTTATGTTAAATGTCGTGTTTGAAGCAAAGAGGCCTGGGGAAAAAACAGCAAGCCACCCCACTGATTTGAGAAATCCCTCTTCTTCCTGGAATTATACTCTTAATTACTGAAGAATCCTTTGCCGTCCTCAGGGAGGCCAACAGTGGTGTGATATGAGGAACTGCAAATCTGTTAAGTCCCACATGAACCAACATAATTGCAAATTATTTGAGAGAATTACAGGTTCATGTGAAAAGGTGAAGCCTTTCAGCTTTGAAAAAGCTTCTTCAAGTGCACACTGTTCTTTAGAAATGAATCTAGCCAAGTTGTGTAGCAAAGAATATTTCACTAATTTTTCAGTCAGAAACAAAACCTCTAAAAATTGACTCTGTACAAGTTCTCTGGTCTCACTTGTAACTCAAAGGGAAGGTATCTGGGACTCCAGGGTGATGTGAATAAAACCCTTATGCCCAATTCCTCCTACTGTTGATAGGAGTAATTTCACCCATCAGCAGAAATAGATTTCCCCATCAAACCCCATTTTTTATGTAACAACCGAGTTCTTCTACCCAGAGTCTTTGGTCATATGAAAGACCCAGACATCATATTCCAGTGCTGAATTCCCTTATGTTTCCCCATGTTACTACTTACTGCCTTTTCATGTCTGCTACCCTAGAAATCCCATGTCCATGCCCTTTTTAGACCACAAACTTCTTAGTTCATTTTTGCAGGTCACTCCATGGTGACCACTTGGTATGCCCTTTTCTCCACTGTTTATTCCTAAAAGACCATCAGAACAGAAGGCAAAGAGGGGTTTGATTCCCTATGAAATGCTGAAGTAGGACTGCAGTTCACCATCTTAGTTGATAGAAAAAAATGGAAGAGGAATAACTTGGTTTGGAACAGGAGCAAATACATGATTGCTTTTAACTTGATTGAATCAATTTAAGTCTTTAAATGAGAAATCCTCAGCAGATTGAAGAAGGCAAAGTATTAGAGACTCAGTAGAGAAAATTGTGTGTTTGAAGAGTGAACTTTGTGTCACGTATACTGTTCTCAGCAAACAAAGGGAGATTTTACTTCTAAAGCTTTAACGTACACAACAATAAGATGTCTGGGACATATTTAGAAGTCAATGGACTGATGTGACTTCAGTGTTTTCTCTCTTTGCCTAGCTTTAATAACTGTCCTTGTCATATCTAAGCACTTCACAGAAATGCAGGCTATTAACTGCACAACATTCCTGCAGAAGCAGGCAGGATTAGCTGCTCCCAATTTGACGTGGAAAATGAAGCATAAAGAGTAAATACCAAGGGCTCCTTTGAAATTCAAGTCCTCATAATGAATAGAAAATTAGGAAACTAAATACAGTCTGGACCTAAGAGTATCTTCCAGTGTCATTCAAGAAGCCTTTACCAGGACCACGAACCAGTTTGCAGAATCTTAAGGACTGGTTGTTTTCTTACCCAAAATCTTTCCTTTCCTAAAGAAACCCATATGTCCAAGGATCTCTCAGCAACTGCCCTCCTTTTACAGTTTCTCACTTACATCTCATCCTTCTCTGTCAGCATTCCCTCCTTTCTATCCTTCAGGCACAGAAATTGAGATTAAAAAGCTTATGTTTCTGCTGTGATGATGGAGAAGGTTATTGGAAGGAGATTTCCTGCCTATCACCTGTGCAAGTCCTCTCTGCTTTGATAACCATGGGCTAAAATTTACAAAGTCATAAAAACTTTAAGCAAAAAGTGAGGCTTGCCAGAAGCATTTCACAGCACTCTGACCACAAGGATTTTAACTCTGGACAAGTCTGTGGAGAGGTGTCAGTATCTAACTTCCCCTCTTATTTGCCTTCAGTATGACTCTATTGCCGTAAGTCATGCCCTCAGCTTCATGTTAGAAAGCATGCAGGAAAAGTATGTCTTAATCAAGCAAGAATGTGGAGCTTAACAGCTTCATTCACCTATATTTATTAATCTGGCATAGCTCTTCCACTAGAATTGTTTAAAAATAGGAATGGAAGAATGGGATACAACAACTGTTTCATGCTGAATTTAATGTACTTTTTCTGTCTTGAACAATAAATAAGAGCTAGATATAATACAGTTGAAAAATGCTACAGCCATAAATGTAAGCTTCATTTTCAAAAGATGCAAAGTTAGATATGTGGCATGAGGGGAGGGAAGCAAATCTAAAAAAAAAAAAAAAAAAGCCCTTATCAGACTGTCCTAAGGTTATGAGAAAAACCTCAGACTCTCTAGAAAGAAATTATATCCTGGATTCAAATGGGCTTTGTTCTCATTACCTTGAACCTTTCATCTTCCATTAGAGTTCTGCAAAGTGAAATAGGAGTTTGAATGAACCTTTTAAATCAAAGTGGTAACCTTTTACATCCACTTGGAATAGCTGTGAACACCTGCTAAATTACTGCAGACACTACTTTATTATTGCCACTAAGAAAATCAGCAGTTTCCTGTATACACAAATCAATTCAGCAATTATATTAGGAAATTAAATACTGTTGATTTCATAAATTTCCACATGTATTAAAGCATTGATTTCATTGCTTTCTAGACATTTCCAGCAGACATAAAAATACGAGAGAACTCCAGCACGTAGTCCTTTTTCCATTGTTTTTGAAGTGAATCACAGTACAACTTACTGAGTTAAATATTAAAAAAACCTCAGAAGTGCTGGAGGGCTGTGGAAGTCATTGCAGGTCATGTCTGAGCTCGTAGCCTTCACATCCACACCTCTGTTGGTGATTTACTTGCATACTGTGCATTGCTAAATCTCTTTTAGATGATCAAGCCTTTACAGGTGACCTTAAGTGCATTAGCTGTCCCTAAGCCCCTTGCCTCGCAAATCCCAGTGACTTTTCCGGCTACAAGGGGCTATAGCAGCCATGAACATGTCAGCATCCCTACAGCTGTACTGCCTCCTGCCACTGCTACTGTTAGTGAGCAGAAAAAACTCGCTTCACCCTCTGTCACACATACACGATAGCAGCACTACATGATGATGGGATTGCTCATGCAATGACTCCTAAGATACAGAATAAAATTGCAATCTGTTTTGACCTTCCCTACTTGTACTATCCCTCACAGATGGGTGCCATCTGTAGATTTAATAAGCATATTATCTTTCATCATCCAAGCCATTAGTGAAAATATTAAATAGTACCAGATTCGAGACAAGCCAAGAGAGGCTACTGCTGCCCTATGATTGACACTGTACCACTGAGAATACTCAGTAAGTAGAGTTTTGTACCTATGCAACAGAAGCTTCTTACAAGCCATGGTTCCCTAGACTCCATCTGAGAGGGCATATGACACCAACCACCTGATGTCATGTCTGGCACACAGGCTTTACTTGCCTGCTGTTGCTGTAGCAATTCATGTGTCCTACCAGTGTCCTAACCCTGAACACAATTTACAAGCCCTGCCAAAGTGCCATCCAGATCTTCCGTCCTCTTTCATGGATCAGAATATTCTGAAATTCCAAACTAACTTTTTTTAAAGATATTTTTTAAAATTTTTTCACTATTTAATGCCCATTCAGTTATTGCTTTGGAAACTCACATTTTCTAAGTCCATATTCAGTGTCTTTCTGTCTTGCAGTTCCAGTTGTGTGTCCATTAGGATTAATCCATGGAACAAAGACACATCCAGGGCTCATCTGAATCCTAAATCACATATCCATCCATCTTCATTCTCCGTCCTTCTCATCCTTGCAGCTACATTTCCAGGAAAAAGCAGGCCTGGTAAACAGGCCAGAAGAACGTTACAATGATCTCTAACCATGCCTTGACCTGGAAAATCAGAGGACAAGGATCCCTTGGGCTTCTTACCAGAGGCATCTAGATGCAACCCCAGAGAATATGCCATGAAATAAACCCTACTGTGCCAGTTATGCACAAACACAGACTAAAGAGACAATCTGTTCCCCAAATGTGTCTGAAGAGTCTTTCATGATTGTATTCTGTTTACATACTCATGCCTTTTTAATTTATTTAATTTTTTGTGTGCTTTTTAGAAGCATGTAATCTGTAAGACAACTAACAAACATCCTTGAGGATTAAAATTTCCACAAGTAGTCTGATCTGTCCCAAACCTTTTCCTGCAAGTAATTTATTTCAGCCAATTCCATTTGCATGTCTCATAAAGCAGGGGCAGTCTCTGCATTTTAAGGGTCAGCCCAAATAATGTTTAATTGGGTTTTTCATCATTTATTGCTGTGTAATGTAGCAGACAAGTGACTCCACTAGTCTCTGCTGGAGGTGAATGCCCTTGAGATACTTACATAGATGTGTGTAAGGATCCTAAAGACAATAGAACAGTAAAGCTGCGTGAGCATCATGGGCCAACTATGGAAAGGTGGGCACTGAGTAGATAAAAACAAGTATGTCAAGGGAATTTAACCTCAACTTGAACAAGGAGAGTTATTATTAATCAGAATGGATACTGAGCTAGCTTATAGAGAACTGCCATTATTTTTTTTCTTGTTGTTGTTGGGTTGGTTTGTTTGTTTTCCTGGAAGATTTGTGAATTGAAGCCTCTTTGCTGTATGGAAGGAGGTTCAGTGTAGCTTCCACTAGGAAGGCCCCAGAGTCTGGGCTTGGGTCCCCACTCAGATGGACAGGGCTGGACACACTGAGACCACCACAAGGTATCTCCAAGGTAAGACTGAATAATCCATCTCTGCAACTAAAAGCTGAATGAAACTATTAGTTAGGGGCCACAGAAGTCTTCTTGCAGCAGCATGTCTGGAAGCTGAGCATACCTGCTTGTGGTGCTATGCTGTGCTCACTTAAACTAGCTTGAATGTAGCTTAAACTAGCTCCTGAACTGACAGGACTTTGCCTCATCAGAAGACAAGGAGGTCAAATGGAAGTTTGAAAGCCCAGATTCAAGGGCTTCTAAGTTACCTCTCAATTTCTCTGCTATACCTGCTCTAATTTTTAAAGAGAATTTTGTGTACTCAGACCCAACAGGAGACTGACCACAGCCTGAAGTTTAGGATGCTTATAAGAGACCTGGAACTCTCTCTAAACCTGTGCCCTGCACCTTGATGTCACTATTATGGGCTTATATTAGCATTTCTTGCTAAAAATAAACATATTTATTTTGCTCTGAGAAAACAGATGACATATTGAGAGGCAATTAACAGATCTACACTTTCCAGTCAAATTGCTTCTGTTTAAGAGGTATGGAAAAAAGGCAATCAAAAATTAACTTCATGAAAAAGCTGCTCATCTCTTGCCTGTCATATTATGCCATACTGAGGTTATCCCCCCATGCAAAATGCCTTATGACATAATGACAGAAAAATACTTAAAAACCAGAGATCTTAGTATGTATGCATGTATGTTGCATTGAACTCTCCAGATACAGAGAAAGCCTCAAGCAAAGTTTCAAACGTCATTATTTTGATATTTGATACAAAATTAGTTCCCTTGTTATGGTTTTCATATTTCCATAAATTCGTCTTAGCAACTGTCCAAGGAAAGATGATTCCAATGATTCCCTATAACTTGATGAAACCCATATTGGCACAGTGCAGTAGCATACAGTTGCTATATGCAAGTAAGTGCAGCACACTCGGGCAGTCATGAATGAAAGTACCTGCTAAACCTGTGTGATGGATAAAGCAATAAATACAATTTGTTTTATTTATTATTTTTTTCTGTTGCCTGTACCTGAAAAGCCAGAACACACAAATTAATAGGACTTACGTTGGTAAAAACTTGCTAATAAGTTAGGCAGCCTCAGTCTCAAGAATATTTTTTATATTGATAACTGCAAATTAATGTGAGCTTGTTAGCTTTCTTACAACAGAGGACTGCTGCAGTAAGTCAGTAACAAGTTACCATAGAGACTCATTTACACAGAGGAAAAGTCAATTTATCTGCATTTATTTTTGGACTTTTCTGTAAGACTCTATTGTAAACAAAACACCAGCCTTAGAACCAGTACATGCTTTTCACTTCTCCATTGTGCAATGGAGAAAGACTAGCAGGTTTAAGACAGATTACACCAAGACATCTCAGTGAGGCAACTCTATTTTTTGTTTAACTGAGTGTCATTAGTGCCAAGAAAGCTGCCTCTTTCAGAGCTTTGGCACAAATCCTGTAGATAAGTGCTTGTAAAAACTTTTTTTTCTCTTCTTCCTTCACCTCACATCAAATAAAATCACAATATCTCACATTTTTCAAGCACTGTTTCTTATCTGAGTAGGTTTTACTATCAGTTAATAGGACTGCAGTTTCTTCACTTCTCATTTTTGCCTCCACATGGACCACCATGCTCAGGTGGTCCACAGCCTGACACAAATCTAGTGTCATTACCTTTACCAGAGAATATTAAAGAAATCAGACAATAGTGAGGCACTGTCCATGATTCTCTCCATTCACTTCTCAAGGGGATAATTTACCCTGCAAACAACAGTAAAGAAACTGAGAATTCAGCTCAAGGACTCATTGACTGATGAGAATGTGTTTCCATTTAATGTTTCAGAATTTCAGAAACATTTAAATCCAGTGCTGTACACATGTGAAGTGTACTATGAAGCTGAAATTACTTATAAATTCCACTTCTACTTCCAGTAGAAGTGAGAAGACAGTTATGGCATATTTCATATACACATAAAGATGTGGAGATTAAAGTAACCTGAGGGCAGTGATTATGCTCTTTGAAGCATATCTAACTGATCAGCAGAAATTGTTATCTGTAGCAAACGTTCTTTCCAGTCTGGATGTCTTGTTACAATGATATGTAATAACAATGCCACAGTAATGAAGGGCAGTTAACTTGAACATATCAAGTGAGTTGCTGGCTTATGACTCATTATATTGACATAATGTGAACATCTTGTATTAATTTTAGTAGTTTATAATTGGTCTTCATAAAAAATATGCAATTTCTGAATACAGATACAGTCTAATGACCCTTTCACTAATTGCTGGATTTGCTTAAAAGCCTTGTTCAGCTTCTCTGTGTATCAGAGACTACACGTGTTCAACTGAATGTGAAGCTGACAGCAAGATCTTCAGACAAAATGTTGGTTTGATGTGTAACTGAACCAAAATTAAATCCAGTGAAAATATTTCTCATTTACAGCTGCTTCAATGTGCTCAGAATTAGGCCTAGTGTCCTTAAAAGTGACATAAGAAAATTTAAAAAAAAGTCAGGCTCTGGAAAACAAACAGGCAAACAAACATTTTTTGTTGGAAAGAATAATGCTGGACCTTCCCAGCATTTAACCTTCCCATCATTAACAGCTCTCTGAGTGTGCATTTCTGTGTACTTGCCCAGGCATGTGATGTATGTGTAACTGAGCATCACTTGCCCTTATGCAGCAGGTTAAAATTAATAGCCATCAATGAGAATAATGTCTTACCTGCCAGTTTTGGGGTTTATTTTGAGTCGGGTTCAAGTGTGATTTGATTTACAAATCAGAAGACTGCACAGCACCTATACTTCTATTTATGTACCCCGGCACTCAAGGAAACTCCCAGCTCCAAGTCAAATACTTATAAGTGGAACTTACTAACACTGATGCCAAGGTTTTATATAAGGCTGTTTCCTTCCTCATTCCAATGAAGAACTTAGGTCTGCTCACATTTATAACCTGAAAACTCATGTTACTGGACAACTACAACAGTCCAGTCTCAGAAAACAAGAACATATTCTACAATTGCCTGAACACAGGCCCCAGTGCCATTTTATGTGTTTAGTGATACCTGAGACGTCCACATAGGACAAAATTTGACAAGGCATCCCTGGAAGACCTGATCCTTTCTAGGCTACCACCAGGGAAGCATGTAGAATAACCCTGGGCATTTGATAGAGCACCAGAAATTTATGTGAAGGCATCTGAATCTCATCCACAGAGTAAAGATACAGTCACATTGCCTCTGTTTTTTACTTCATAATGCAGTACCAAGTTTATCCAACATTTTTTAGCTGTATGGGTAGAATTCTGTTTCTACTAGAGGGGACTGAAACTCATTTCTCATATGCCTGAAGCATTAGGATATATTATGGTCTAAGCATGATGTATCTCTGAATTCCTCCACCTAAAGTTATTGCATTTCATTTTATTGGACCACAGATGGATTGTTAGTGATTGCAAGTGTACACCTAGTGGAATATCTCTCAGTGGCACACACCTCGTTGCAGTCAAGCCTTATCTGTCTTCTTATAGTCAGCTTTTTTTTAGAGGAAGCTCTTTGTGACCTGATCCTTCTTTAAAAAATCACATAGATTGAAGTGCAGGATTAGTATAGGGCACCTGAAGAAGAACAGAAATGTGAAGAAAATTCACATGCTCTGATCTAACTTCAATTTAATATAAAATTATTAAAATCCCCTGGAAGAGGAGATTTGAATAATGGTGAATAGGATGGGTTGATAAAAGCTTCACTCCTGGGTTAGCAAAGTCAGATATGAAGGTCGATGTGCATGTTTAAACCCTTGAAGGAGAAGCTGGACAGGAACTCTTCTTTATCAGTGGAAGAGCAAATAATTTATTGGCCAAAAAAATTTTTTTCTGGAGTTTCACCATTTTGGTTTTGCCCTAAGATTGACTAGGAGCACAAACACATGTCAAACTATCAGTAAGAGGTGATTTAGGAAGCTATTGACTTGTAACCAAGATGGCAGCAGTGGAAGTGTTCTAAACATGTGCTAGCATGTCATATGTGATATAGCACCAAGTACACTGGGCAATATGTCTCACCTCACCTTTGTTGAAATGCTTATGGATTTGGGGTGATTTCATTTTTCTAGGTCAAGGCTGAATACAAGGTCAAGATTCTCAATTTCGACTTTAACAACTGCAAACAGAAGTGAGTCAGGTCTCTGCTACCAAAGCGTTTTACTCCTTAAGCAGTGCAGAGATGCGTTTGTGCCCCCATTTTCTGTAACATCTGATGCCACTGAAGTACTGAAAAAACTAAAACCAATCTGAAATTACTAGTACCTAGGGCTGATGAAATTACAAGGAGACAAGGTGTATAACCTAATGTCTTTAGCTAGTGATTGAAGATTATCAGTGTAAACATGTAAATTTTAAAATTTCTGTGGTTCATTTTTAATGAAATCCATCACTTTCACAAGGTGGAGAGTCATTTTAGTGGGTTTACTCTATGGTATTTGAGCATACAGAAGAACTGCCACAGGGTTATGGATGTTGTCTACCATTCTCAAATCCTAAGTACATCACTTACACACAGACCGAAACAAGACCTTTTAGATGCTCAGTCAGAAGAAAATGTTACTGAGTGAAGAATTCAGTCAGTCAATAGGTTTATTTAGTAGTCAAAACATGTTTCTTTACTAGAACTGTAAGACAGTAACATAACATAAATATGTTATTGAATAGCCTAAGTCAAATAAATCCTTTAAAGTATAATACATATCTGAACATATGAAAAGTATCCTTGAAATGCTTTGTTGGTCTGGGGCCAAGGGACTTGGCCCAAATTCCATTGAAGTCAACAAGACTCTTTCCAACAACCTTATTATAACATTTTAACATTAACTTTGTGTGAAAATACGTGTTCTCTGGTCTTGAGTGATGGAACCATTGATTTGCAGTACCAGGAAAAAAAACAATATCTATCTTCCTTGCCTAATCACTTGCTGACAAGTATTCTTGGATAGGGTACTTGTGACGTTACTTTGCAATTAATCACTTACAATCAGGTTTCATGTCACTAGGGTTTCATCTCCATTCAAAGACATTTTTATGGACATCTAACTAGTCATTATATTTTTTCTTAGCCAAAGAAGATGAATTTGCAGTGAATTTCTGGAGAGCTTTACAAAATATACCTGATGAATGTGAAAATAAATCTAATCATTAGCTCATCTTCTGTTAGCAGAAGTGTTTGTACAGATCAGTATCCTAAGAGCAAGTTTGAGCTTCTGGTAAAACATGCCTATCTGTTTTGAAAATTTAAATTAATATGAAATATTATACTGTTTGTTTTTACACATAGCATCACACATAAATCACAAATCTATCTGTAATAGTGTGATTTAGACATGTGTGAGAAGTATAGTATGCTTGTGGGTGTTGGTAGAAGAGCATGTAATTAGAGATTAGGAAGATCATCTGGTATTTCAGTAGTGTAAAACTTTTTGAAATTGTCAGAGATAAATACTCTTTCTTACACACTGGCATATATAACCTCAAAGATATCTTAAACCTAAATGTGGGATGTTTATGTCAGGACTTGTATATACTTCTGTCATCAGTGCTACTACAGCACTTGCAAACCTCCCTCCAGTCTTGCACAGGACTTAAGTTGTTAGGCACTCTTCAGACACACAGCAGACTGCCCTCTTTCCCACACTATGTATCTAATATGTGGCCTATATTCATCCTATTTAGATTAAGGCATAAATACCAATCTCCTTTGGCTTCCCCTAGAATCATAAAATCATAGAACTATTCAGGTTGTAAGAGACCCTTGGGATCACTGACTCCAGCCATCATCCCTACTCTACAAAGTTCTCCCCTAAACCATATCCACCAACACCACATCCAAACGACCCTTAAACACATCCAGGGATAGTGACTCAACCACCTCCCTGGGCAGCCTATTCCAGTGTCTGACCACTCTTTCTGGGAAAAAAATGTTCCTAATGTCCAGTCTAAACCTCCCCTATTACAGCTTGAAGCCATTCCCTCTTCTGTCACTGATTACCTGTGAGAAGAGACCAGCACCAAACTCTCTACAATGGCCTTTCATGTAGTTGTAGAGACTGATGAGGTCTCCCCTCAGCCTCCTTTTCCCCAGACTAAACATTCCCAGCTCCTTCAAGCGTTCTTCATAAGGTTTATTCTCCAGGCCCTTCACCAGCTTCATTGCCTCCTCTGTCCTCACTTCAGCACCTCGAGATCTCTCTTGAATTGAGGTGCCCAAAACTGGATACAACACTCCAGGTGTGGCCTCACCAGTGCTGAGTACAAGGGGACAATCACCTCTCTGCTTCTGCTGGTCACACTATTTCTAATCCAAGCCAGGATGCCATTGGCTTTCTTGGACACCTGTGCACACTGCTGGCTCATATTCAGCTGCTTGTGAATTAGAACCCCCAGGTCCTTTTCTGTCAGACACTTTCCAGCCATACCTCCCCAAGACTGTAGTGTTGCCTGGGGTTGTTGTGGCCCAAGTGCAGGACCCAACACTTGGCCTTTTTGAAGCCCGGACCATTAACATTAGCCCAGTGATCTAATCTATCCAAGTCTTTCTGTAGAGCCTCCCTATACTCATGCAGGTCAACACTCCCATCTATCTTGGTGTCATCTGCAAACTTACTGATAATACACCCTGTGTCCTTATCAAGATCATCAGTAAAGATGTTAAACAGAAGTGGTCCCAACACTGAGCCCTGAGGAACCCCACCACTTGTGACTGGCCCCAGCTGGATTTGACTCCATTGACCACCAACCGC
>NW_009952690.1:1717975-1718385 GCF_000747805.2 Chaetura pelagica
CACCTGGGCACACTGCTGGCTCATATTCAGCTGCTTGTGAATTAGAACCCCCAGGTCCTTTTCTGTCAGACACTTTCCAGCCATACCTCCCCAAGACTGTAGTGTTGCCTGGGGTTGTTGTGGCCCAAGTGCAGGACCCAACACTTGGCCTTTTTGAAGCCCGGACCATTAACATTAGCCCAGTGATCTAATCTATCCAAGTCTTTCTGTAGAGCCTCCCTATACTCATGCAGGTCAACACTCCCATCTATCTTGGTGTCATCTGCAAACTTACTGATAATACACCCTGTGTCCTTATCAAGATAATCAGTAAAGATGTTAAACAGAAGTGGTCCCAACACTGAGCCCTGAGGAACCCCACCACTTGTGACTGGCCCCAGCTGGATTTGACTCCATTGACCACCAACCGC
>NW_009952690.1:1718439-1730456 GCF_000747805.2 Chaetura pelagica
CCACCCGCTCTTTGGGCCCGACTGTCCAGCCAGTGCTTGATCCAGCAGATCATGTGCTCATCCAGGCCATGAGCAGCCAGGTTTTTTTTATGAGAGTTCCATGGGGAACAGTGTCAAATGCTTTTTGGAGGTCCAGATAGACAGTATCCACAGCCTTTCCCTTGTCCAATAGTCAGGTCATCAAGTCATAAAAGGTGATCAGGTTCATCAGACAGGACCTGCCTTTCATAAACCCATGCTGACTGGGTCAGTTTGAAAAGACTAACACGGTAGAAGATAAGTATTTACAGTCACATACAAATACTGAAACTCCAACCAGAATTTTCCGCAAACCAACAGCTCTGTTATTATAGGATGAGCATTTAATGCTGCCAAGCAGGTACATGATTTTCCTGAAAAGGTGGGTGTGCTGCTAACAGGGCTACTGCCTGAAAAACGTGACACTTTCATTTTTTTTTTCAGATGCAGATATTTTATTCACTCAAATGTGGAATGAAATGAATACTGATGTTTCAATTTTTTTTTCATTAAATCAAGCTATTTCTTTTTGTCCATCTCTAGGGGAAGGGAGGAAAAGGCTGATTTGAAAATCTGGTGCCCTTGAGAAAGGAGATGAATAGGCATTTTACTGGTTTGGACAGGTAGGGTAAGAACGGGTTTCAGGGGGCGGTAAGAAGGTGGGAGATGACAAATGGCAAGGAAGCAAAACAACTCTGCAGCATGTTTTTTATGCCAACATAGAACAAAAGTAGCGAGTAGGGTTTTGCACAGCACATATCTGCACGATATAAGGTCAGCAATAACACTGAGTGGCTCCAGAACTTAAATATCAAATTTTTTTTTTTTTTTCTTATTTCCACCTTAACTTGAACACAACCCTCAGAGAAAAATCCCTTTGCTTGAGTTGTCAATGAAGTGGTGCATTTTTTTTCTGACTATTTGAGTACAGTTTATGTGAAAGGTTTGAAACAATAGCAACCATGAGATGAATTGCAAAAATGAAGAAACAAACAAAACCTTATGCTTCTCATGCCAAACAGCTAGGCTTATGTTTGTTCCTGGTCCCCCAAGCAGCGACACATTTGTGAGTGCAAGTCTTCTGCACTGTGTGGAGTCTTACAGGTGTCAGTAACTCTTGCATAGGCATGAATCCTGCAAACTGTCTTCACAGCAGACATAAAGCCCTGGAGGATTTCATAGAAACCATGTTTCTGACATGCAGTCTATAACAGCATCCAGAGTAAATTATAGCTGTAGTACTAAAACTGATTTCCAAGCATCTTCCACTTTGACATGTCAATGCAAAATTAATCTAAATTAAAAGTAAGATTTAGTTTAAAAAAGAATCCAAGATAATAATAAGGATTTAATGGCATTTTGCATTTGGCAAGATGAACTGCTTCATAGCTAAAGTACAGTGTCAAAGTACAGAGTATATTACCACAGATGGCAATTTCCTAGATTAAAATATCATCATTATAGCAGTTTTGACTAAAATTTAGGGCCTTTCTCTTTAAAATGCAGCTTTAGATATTAATTAAGTAGACTAAAAGGTACCTGTTTCACCCATTACTATAATTCCATTAGGTTAGGACAAGAGATCCTGGAAGTGAAAATAAGAGGTAGCAAATCATACATTGCAGATGAAATAGAGATGACTAGAAGAGAAGAGGTAAGACATGAGGTCACTGATTTCTACACTCATAGTTTGGTCTTTGAGATACTAATTTACTGAATTTTCTGTCTGGTCCATGGAACAGTACCTCACTTGCATGCATCTTCTCCACAGATGTGCAACTGACAAAAAAAGAAGTAAGTAGAAATCCACAACACACTGAGGAGCATGACTTGATTGAACCCCTGTGTGACTGGGGAGGCTTCAGGTGAGCACTCTGCCCCTCAGAGCAAGGTTCTGCACGCATGATCCCTCACCTACATATCTCCCAAGATATGGGAGTAACTCTTAAAATTCTTTTTAAGTTCTTTTTCTTTACACACTAAGCCCCAGTTTCTATATGAGTGGCTGGCAGCACAGTGACACTAATTAATCATGTGCTCAGTCATGTGGCATTTGTGAGCCAACTCCAGACTTTCCACAGTTCCAGAGTATGTTTTTTAATCTGGCATTTCATAGCAATTTATACCATAAATCCACAATTTTGCTCTGTTTTCCCTCTTTGCTTTCCCAGAAGGTCTCTAGCCAGCTGGTGGGGAATAGATAAGTGACATAAGAGGTCAGCCATAGCAAAGATTTTGTACATGCCCTTGAGGATGACACATGTTCATGCAAATATTACCTGTAGAGACATCACTAGCTGAAGAAGGATTACAGTAGACAAAAAGAAAGATCATTTTCATTGTGCAACCAACTGTATGCTTGCCAATAGAACTCACTCTCTGAGAGTAATACTGGAAGTAGGACCCAGTTGTCCAAATATATGTTTGAGATGCCCTGGAGTATCCCAGCTGAGCTATACCTGTTCTTCCAGGAAGCATCGATCTTCCATAGGACTTGTTACAAACCTACCAATGTCTCAGACACCTGAGGACATTTCACATAGCACCAGATCTTGCTTTGGAGCAGCTGGTTCTCAAATCTAGTCATGCCAATTGGTGCAACCCACCCTAAAATGAGATATCTGCAGATGCTCAGATGAGTAACTCTTAATACTTGTCATGGTCTGCACCCAGGAAGCAATCCAGCTGCCCAGACACAGATATTCAGTGCTGCCAGAAATGCTCTATGGCATCACAGGCAGGTAGATATGATAGTAAGGGAGACTCCTGTCCTTCTGGAGAGACACCAGGAGCTCAGGCAGAAATGGCTTTACACAGCTATATTCAACAGTTGACTAAAATGGGAGATGTTGCAAAACTCATTATATATATTTAGTTGTCCTAACGTCCAGTTCAACTCCTCCTACCCACTATGTCTTATAGCTTATGTCACCCACAGCTAGAGTCCTGTTGTTTGACCAAGGAGACTGAGTTACACAGAGGGGACTGATTATCCATCAACCTTCTGTTCAGTCCGGCATTTTGCATTGCTCTACCAGAGGAATAGAGGTCTGTACTTTGTTGGTGCAATTGGCCACCAGGACTACTAATGTAGCCCTCAGTATCTTGAGTTTGTTTGTTTGGTTGGTTTTGGTTTTGTTTTTCCTGGCCTTGATTCAGAGAAAAACAAAGGACTGTGGGCAGATAGTGTCCTGGTGGCAGCTCGTATCTGCTCCCACACTTTCTCCTGGCTTCTTCTTCCTCCATCCACCACCCTGTGTGACTAATACAGTTGTCTTGCACAATCTGCAGAAACATTGATTCACAGCTATGCCTCCAGGACCGTATTCTCTCACTGTGAACATTTATTCAACTTAGGTCTGTCTTGGTACAAATGTGAAATGGATGTGTAGTTGCTTTCACCCATCCATATAAGCAGGAATTTGAACTATGTGTTGAGGTCACTGGGAGAGTGTATTTCCAATTTTATTGCACTTTCATAAGAGAGCACATAGTGTCAGCTTTATATTTTATTTCTGAAAAGCCACAGGATGCTGATTCCTAATTTGCCATAGAAAAGGGTTTTTGAGGAGAAGAAACAGAAACTTGGGAGCTGGAAAAAAATGAGATGTTATCTATACACTTATCTCATATAAAAAGGGATGTTGTAGAAGGAAATCAGGATTTTCCCTTATACACTCAAGCACAGATAAAATAAATCCAGATAAGACATACTAGCAGTGAAGGAAATAAAGTCCCTTTTCAAAACTGTAGCTGTTTTTGCATTTAGACAACTATTACTTTCTATTAGATTATTATTCTCTCTTGTTTAAAATATTTTCAGAGGATACTTCAAGCAAATTATAGACTTACAGAATGGTTTAGGTTGGAAGGGACCTTAACGATCATCTAGTTCCAACCCCCCTGCCACAGGCAGGGACACGTCCCATTAGACCAGGTTGTTCAGACCCCCATCCAACCTGGCCTTGAACACTTCCAGGGAGAGGGCAGCCACAACTTCCCTGGGAAACTTGTGCCAGTGTCTCACCATCCTCACAGTGAAGAATTCCTTCTAACCTAAATCTACTTTTTTCCAGTTTGAAAGCTTTACCTCCTCTCTTACCACTACATGCCTTTATAAAAAGCCCCTCCCCAGCATTCCAGAAGGCCCTTCAGGTCCTGGAAGGCCACTGTAAGGTCTCCCCAGAGCCTTCTTTTCTTCAAGCTGAACACCCCAACTGTCTCAGCCTGTCTTCATAGCAGAGATGCTCCAGCCCTCTGATCATCTTTGAGGTGCTCCTCTGAACTCCCTCCAGGAGCAATATGTCCTTCCTGTGTTGAGGGGTCAAGAACTGGATATGATACTCCAGGTGCTGTCTCAGGAGAGCAGAGTAGAGAGGGAGAATCATCTCCCTCAACCTGCTAGCCATGCTTGTTTTGATGCAGCCCAGGACATATCTGGTTTTCTAGGCTGCAAATGCACATTGCTGGCTCATGTTGAGCTTCTCAACAGCCAACAACCACCAAGTCCTTCTCAGCAGGACTGCTCTCTCAATCCATTCTCTGCCCAACCTGTATTTGTTCTTCAGATTGCCCTGACTTAGGTGCAGGACCTTGCACTTGGTCTTGTTGAACTTGATATATTTTGCACAGGTCCACCTCTCAAGCCTGTCAAGGTCCCTCTTGGATGGCCTCCTTTCCCTCCAACATGTGGATTACACCACACAGCTTGGTGCTGTCAGAAAACTTGCCAAGGGTGCTCTCAAGTCCAGTCTCCATGTTGCTGAGAAAGATGTTAAACTGCACTGATCCCAGTACCAAACCCTAAGGAATGCCACACATCACTGTGTGGTCATTTGGACATCAAGCCAATGACCACAACAATTTGAGTGTGACTATCTGGCCAATTCCTTATCCACTGAGATGGCACCATAACATATACTTCACCGCACCTGGTGTGCTTGGCACAGTGGACTACCTCTCTTCTGGTAAATTAAGCAGAGTTCAGGGAGATTCCTGGGATGGTCTACAGAAAAATTCTTGAATGGGTGAATTATTAGCTTCTGGTCAACCTGATCTCCACCAGGACCCCAGAGCCTTTTCTGGAAAGCTGCACTTCACCTGATCAGCCCTCAGTAGGCACTGCTGATGGGAACCACGAGATTCCTGGTTGTCCATTTCTCCAGGTCCCTCTGAATGGCAGCACACCCATCTGGTGCAGTGACCACTCCTCCCAGTTTTGCATAGTCTGCAAAATTTGTAAGATGCACTCTGTTCTGTGATCCAGGTCATGAATTAAGTTGTTAAGCAGTTTTGATCCCAGTGTTGACCCCTGGGAGGTACCAGTAGTGACTGGTTCTGGTTGAACTTTGTGCTGATGATCACAAACCTCTGAGCCTGGCAGTTCAGCCAGTTTTCAGTGCACCTCACTCTCCATGTGTCTAGTCTGTACTCTGTACTTCATTCATTTGCATATGACGACAGTATGGGAAGCAGTGTTGAAAGCATCAATAAAGTAAAGGTAAACAACACTCACTGCTCTCCTCTCATCCACCAAGTTAGTCAGTTTGTCATAGGAGGCTTTCAGGTTTGTCAGGCATGATTCTACCTCTGTAAGTGCACACCACCTACCACCTTCTTGACCTTCACATTTTGCAAGTAGTTTCCAAATTTTCCTACAGTTGCAATTGTTGCAGAATAAAAGGTTCTTTGGTATCTCTCAATGCTGTCCAAAGAGGAGGTTTACTGGAATAAGGATCACAGACCCATTTTGGTCAAGAGCACCCCAACTGCTATAGAGTTATGAGGATTCAGGGACATTCAATTTGCAGACTACTTGACTCAGGAAATCAAATCCTCACACTTGGAACAGCTTTATGTGTTTTTCTCTTGTAAAACCATCAAGTAAATGCTGAAAACTATCTAGAAAAACTTGCAGGAGTGGAGTATACCTTCACACCCCGGGGTTTACTAGTGGTCAGAGTACTTATAATTTGAGAGCTTGTGGAGACCAACCCAGGCAGTGGTGAGGTAGCAGTTAGTGCCCTGGCAGCCACAGGAACCCAACGAAAGAAATGCAGCAGCACTTGCTAGGCAGGCTGATTGCTATGCACAGCACTGGTGGAAGCATACCTGCTTCCCGCACCCTCCAGAGCGCTCCTTTATCTTCTGTAGCTGACTCTGAAGATCTTTAATTAAATGGATACTCAGTTTCCTCCTAGGAAGTGCGCACAGGATGTGGGCGGGCAGACATGCCTTCAGCTTAAGAAGGTGTGATTTTCAATGTTTAAATGGGCGTGAGTAAACAGTGTGAGCTGGGCCTTGAGTGGTAAGGTAGAAGTAAGGATACACAGATTTGTTGTTGTGTCTATTTTTGATCAAAGGAACAGCACTGGCAATTTAATCTATCATGTCAAAAGTCTTTAACGGCAATACAGAAAGAATAGTAATTTCAATCAGTCATCTACAGCTGTCCATGTTCAGCTCTAGTTGACAGTGCAGTTCAGGAAAGAAGAAATGCAACCTATACTGACATGGAAGAGGACATCTGTGAATTCATGGTAACCACCTGCCTCTCACTGGAAATTACTAGTATATGATTTCACACGCGGGTGTCTACCTCTCCAGTCACTAACGTAGGTTGATTTTGATCACTTTTCTTAATAGCAAGAGGTTGTATTTTCCTTGCAGAGATAACACTACTGAGCTTATTCAATAACAGGAAAGACAAAATGGACTGGTTTGGAAGAGTTGCTGGGTCTATCTGACCTGAGGTTCCTGACAGAAAAGATTGTAGGAAACTGCCACTTTCACTGGGTAAATGTTAAACCGTGTTAGTTCAGCAGTCAGCTCTGTGAGTACGAGGGTTACAACCAGAGCTAATATTTAGCTAGATACAGTCACCTGAAGCCATTGGTGTGTCTGTGTAGCTCTGAATGTACTTAGTGTTTTCCAAATCACTGCAGCCCCCTGGCTATGACCATTTGAGGCAGCTGGCTTAAGCTCACTTAGATGTGTTCACCTGTGGTGCAGTGGTAGCAGAGGTGAGAGCACAGGATGTCATAGCCATTTTTCAGCTTCACAGTCAGCACGTGGTTAACATTAACACTCCATAAAGCACTTGAAAACCGGCTGTAAATGTTTGGTAGAACAGTAGAGACCCAGGGGTTAGAACAAAACTCACTTTCTTTACACATGAATCATTCAAGAATTACTGCAAGAGGATGGTAGTGTTGGGACCCACACAACCCCCCTTATGGTCTGGGAGTTGGGATGGTTTCTCCAAGACCTCCATTTCTGCGACACACCAGCTTTTGTGTGACTTAATTCCCTGGAGAGCAGCAAGCCCTAGAGATGCCTTGTGAAAGCACCACAGAAATACTCGGGGTTTTGTTGAAACAGTCATGCAGGGAGACATTCTCTGTTTCTAGTCTGAATGTGAAAAAGTGTGTTATCCAACAGCAAATACTAATTTAGCAGCAGGCAGCACAGTGTACTGTTGAAAAGTTGGCAGAATATTCAGAATGCATGAGAGTGATGGAACCAGTAGTATGTTGCCCTAATTTGAGGAGAGCTTCATTATGGTAGAAAATCATCCCCTAACTGGCTATGTGCTTATTTTAAGAAAACATGTTTTTTGGTTTTTTTGGTGGTTTTTTGGGGTTTTGTTTTGTTTTGTTGTAGTTCCATCCTTCTTAGTCCTTGTCATTACTTCCTTATAAGAAAGTGAATAAGCAGCAGGGCTTACTTTTAGGCCTTTTATACCTTCATGATTCTGAACACAGACTTAGTGTTTTTTTTCCAGAGTTACCTCTACCCCTAGCAACAAAGAAGCATGCAGGGCACTTTCAGGACTACTTATCCTGTGTGCTGAAATGAAGTGGTGCAACATTTATAAAGTATATATTTGTATTTGGTAAAATATTTTAGGCTACTTACATTAAGCATCTTTGTTACACTGCTGTCCTTCAAAGAAAGTAACAGCTTTTACAGAGTAAATTATAAACACTACCAACCAGACTGCTCAGAATTTGCCTAAATGCAGACAATTAGAGATGTCAATGTTACATCTCTTGCTCTTTGCAGCTGACTCAGGGATGTCCCTGTCAAAATCCTGACCCTGGAATCCTCTTGAGGGGAGAAACACCTTAATAATGAGTCACTGAGTACATATTAACCAGAGATATTTCATGTTGCAGAAATAACAACAAAGATGTTTCTCAGTTTGAATGTGTGTGAGTTCTCATCACAATTTGTTTTCTCAGCCTTGTCCTTTTTAGGGCCTTCTACTTTAAGATTGGTTAATACTGAAAACATGGTTTCACAGGGTTTTAAGGTGTGTCCTCAGTCTGCATCTTTAATCAAACTCTAAAGTTAGAGAGTGTAAGCTGGGCTAGACGAGTGCTGAAAATGGAAAAAGGAGAACAGTATTTAAACAAAGTTTTAAGAATTGATCTAGATATGCCTTCTAACCAGCACAAACTCTCAGTTCTATTCTCGTGAGGTAAACTGCTCAAGCCTTACTGAAGCTTGAAAGAAGTTTCATACAGTGGTTCATGAAGTATTTATGGATCAAACTTACATTGTGATAACAACAGATCCGAAACAAAAGTAATTTCAACCTCCATTGTAAGTATATCACAGAACTATTCAGAGATGCTCAAACTACCCCTATGAAAAGATTTTCTGAGTCCCATAGTAGCCTAAAACTAGTACAGTTTGCCTGGAGACAGAATCAAAAAGCACATATCAATACTGTGTTTGTGTGGAGGTTGCTGGCTGCAAGAAGAATATCAGTTCCTCTAGGACAGACACGTGCTTAATTTTTTATATGCAAGATATAATCTGCTGCTACAGCGTTATGTATGCTGAAACTTGTAGATACTGCCAGGTCTTCACAGGTAAAACGTGTAGTAGAGAAAGCCCACATACACAAGGTGGTGCTGCTGGGCTAACACTGAATTTCCTACTATTTCACTGCTCAGACCATTTTGTGAGGGAAAATCTCACCCATTACAATCTTTCTTTTTTGATTTTCTACTTTCTGAATACATCATTCTCCACATTTTGGCTGGCCAGGAAGTAGCAAGAAACAAGATTTTGTTTCACAGAGATGGCTCAAGTCTGACTTGTTTTCCTCTGGCTTTTCAGCACATTTGACATTATTTTCAATCCTATCCTACACACCTTTTTCACTGTCATAGAATCATAGAATGTTAAGGGTTGAAAGAGACCTCTGGAGGTCATCAAGTCCAACCCCCCTGACAAATCAGCACCACCTAGGGCAGGTCACTTGGAAACCCATCCCCATGGGTCTTGAAAGTCTCCAGAGAAGAAAACTCCACAACCTCTCTGGGCAGCCTGTTCCAGTGAAGAAGTTCTTAATGTTGGGATGGAACTTCCTCTGCTTTAGCTTGCATCCATTTCCCCTTGTCCTACCACAGGACACAAGTGAAAAGAAGTTGTCCCTGCCTTTTTGATGCCCACCTTTCAGATATTTATAGACATTAGATCCCCTCTCAGTTTTCTCCTCTTTAGAATGAAAAGCCCCAGGTCTCTCAGCCTTTCCTCATAAGAATGAGTCCCTTAATCATCCTTGTAGCCTTCTGTTGGAGTACTGTGTCCAGTTCAGGAACTCCCAAATCAGGATGTACATGGAGCTGTTGGAGTGAGACCAGAGGAGGACTTCAAAGAGGATCAAAGGGCTGGAGCACCTCTGCTTTGAACACAGACTGAGAGAGGCAGAGCCTGGAGAAAAAAAAAAGCTCTGGCGAAATGTTATTGTAGCTTTCCAGTACCTGAAGGCCTACAGGAAAGATGGGGAGGGACTTTTTACAAGGGCATGGAGTGAGAGAACAAGGGTTAATGGATTAAATCTGGATGAGGGGAGATTTAGGTTAGACATCAGGATGAAATTCTTCAGTGTGAGGATGGTGAGACACTGGAACAGGCTGCCCAGAGATGTTGTGGGAGCTCCAGTCCTGGAGGTGTTCAAGGCCAGGCTGGATGGGGCTCTGAGCAACCTGCTCTAGTGGGACGTGTCCCTGCCCATGCAGGGACACTGAAACTATATAATGTTTGAGGCCCTTTACAGCCCAAACCATTTTGTGATTCTATAATCTAACAGAGTTGTTTGCAAAATTCCAGGTACAGAAGGAATCCTGAAAGACTGATTATGTTCTCTAAAGCATAGATTTTCCTGTACTATGGTGTTGTCTGTACTGACTATACTGGCTCTGTTGCTGAGCAGTCAATATGCCAAGAGAAATGTTTAAGGTGTCTTTTAAGGACAGTTGTTTTTTAGATAATCACAAAGTAATCAAAGTTTGATGTATTTTATCTAATCATCACATGAGTGGAAGTTATTTATCTTTGAAGGCAAGGAAGGTGCTCTACTTACAGAACCACTACATACTCTGGCAAAATTCAGTAGGTGTTCCTTTGCTAGAGAAGAAGCACTGTGTTTCCTGGGATCAACCTGACACATCTTGTTCAAAAATTTTATCACAAGGACTCTCTTCCTTAATTAGCACAGTCTAGCTGGGCAGGACACTTACTGTGATTGTGAAGAGAACCAAGGCCTCTCCTGTTTCTAAAGATTTTAACATGAGTGGTCAATTTGTGATCTCAGTAACCATGGTATAAAATCTACAGCAAATCTTTAATATCACCAGGATTTATTATTGAAACCACTGCTGTTATTCCTATATCACATTGCTGATGATGACAACAAAGTCTGCTTCCTAGCAACTATATCTTGAAGTTTGGCTGATTGATTATTTTTTCTTCAAAATATGTTTTCCTCCTTCTCTCTTTCTCCCAAAACCAGACTTTCCCTGTGACAATTCCTTTTCCAATTTATATGTGCAAGGTATCTTGCATCACTCATCCAAGTCTGGTCAAATGCTACAAGCTCTCCACACGTATAACTCCCACACACAGATGATGTGTAAAAACAAACTAGCATAGTGCCTGGTGAAGCAGTATGTAGTACAATAAAATTCCTGCTGCTTTTTTTAAGCAGCAATCCCTCTTGCTTTGTAGACTGTGTTTATACTTTACAGAGATAGATATTCCACAGTAACTTACTCACTTCTCTGAATAGTGTCTGCCTTTTTATTTGCTGTGCTTTGACACAGTGCAGGGTTTTTAAGGTGTGCTGAGTGCTAAATTGCCTCCTGATTCTCATTTTGAAATAATGGCACCTCCTTTTTAATCCTGAAGCAAAAAAATATTAATAATAAAAAAAACCTCCTGTATTCCCCTCAGCCTGTGCATTTTTCCTTTGCCAGTGGGCTTTTTTCTACAATTCCCATTGTAGATTCTCATTGTAAATCCAAATGTATACTGAATATGGAACTCTAAGTTTTTTCAAGAAAGAATTCCATTCATATAAAACATAGAGATGCCCCAGTGATAAGAGTAGAGGAGAAGACTCAAACAAGAAAGGTCAAGGGAGTGGGATGATACCAGGTGTGTTTGTGATTTGGATTTGTTCCCTTTGCATGTGTCTTTAACAGAGCATCACACAGAAACACAGACTCAGGACAATCTTTTCTCTAGCCTCCCTGTAATCCTCAGAAAAAAATGCAGGATTGATTAGAACCCCCCTTATAGAAAGAGATACAGATTTTCAGCTGGTTTGTTAAAAGGAATTGTGCAGCCATCACTAAGCAGAAGAATTATAATTAAATAAGTGGAAAAGATTCCTGCAAGCCAGAGTCTATGTGAAAATGAAAGGTCAATGGCAAATTCTAATTAGCATAACATTTTTAGGGGATTAATCCTAGCCTTGTGTACCAGCAGCAGATGCATTTTCCTTACAAAAGGAAAACTGACATGGGCAAGAGCTTAATTATGTAGGTAGACATCACAGGACCACTTTTAGCAACATCTAGAGAAAAACTGCTGTGAGAGAGTAAAATTGTCTTATTTGTTTGAAAGCATACTTTCCCAGTTCCTCCCTAATCAGTTAGAAAAACTTTTTCTAAACATGGTCAGCTCAGCTTTGCTGAAAAAAA
>NW_009952691.1:0-36739 GCF_000747805.2 Chaetura pelagica
ATAAAATTCATTGAACTTTGTAGAAGATGAGCATGATGTGAATGGTGTGGAATAAGAAAGGGTGGAGATTATATTTTATCTGGCTGAGATAGGTTTCATTTTCTTCACGGCAGCCCACGTGGTGCAGTGTTTTAGATCTGTGACCAAAACGAGATGATAATGGAGGCATGTCTTAACTGTTGCTGAACAGTGCTTGCACAGCATCAAGGCTTTGTCTGGTGGAGGGTGTTTTTCCAAGGTAGCTGAGCTGTTGCTCAGAGACAGGTTGGATGTTGGCCTGCAGGTGGGAGATGGTGAGTGATTGCTCAGGTGGTTTGTTTTTCAATTTGTTTCCTTTGAATGAGAGTCTTAAGGGTTAAGTTTGCTAAACCTATTTGATGCTGAATAGTAGAATCTGTTAATGTTTGTTAGAGGCATTGTGTTGAAATAGGATGTGTCCTGCCTATGAGCTCAGAAACAAGATTCGTTTGGGTTTGTGGTTGCAACATCAGTCAACTCGCAAGAATAAGGAACAATGTGACCCAGCACAGCCTTCCTCCAAGACACCCCTGCCCATGACCACCAACAAGCACTACACATGTGGGAATGGGCATAGGCTTGTGCTAATGATTTTGGGGAAATTATATGAATACTACCATGAATTTTGGGAATGAGCCTGTATAATCCTGCCTCCCTTTTAGAAAAGTAATGTATGTGCATGTTTCTATTGTATAAATATAGGAAGTATTTTGTTTACAGAGTGTGTGTATGGAGGAGTGATCCCTTGCACACACAGCACTTAATAAATACCTGCTTTACATCTTCACAGAGCAATTTGGTGACCGAGGTGGGATCCTTTCTGTCCAGGACCTGCTGAGGACAGTGCTCCCTACAGTACCCTGGAGAGGCTCCTCGACTCAACCAGATTACTGAAGGGACAGACAAGGACCATCTCAATGGGCAAGGTATTCTTTTATTTTATCTTGTGCTTTGTAACTGTAACTTGAGAGCTGCCTATCTTAGTATCCTGTAAGCTGTATAGGACGTCCTCTGTGGGGCAGGATGTGGCAGTCTGGAGTCCCAGAGTACCCATTGGCCTTGTAAGTTCTTTAATGGAGTAGCAGCAATTCAGGACTGCGGGTTAGGAGCTCGCCTTAGGCCATTTGGGGTATATCTGGGACTTGTATGTGAAGAGTTATTTTGGAAACTTTGTAACTTGGCTGGTAGGGCTGCTCCTTCCTTTGCCTGATGTTATTTAGTATTGGTAAATTGACTATGCCTGAATCTGGTATTGTGTTTGGGATAAGGTTTTTTTTTTATAAATTTTTAGCCTATTGTATCTGTCCCTTGTTTTCATCAGTTGTCAGTAATTGGAGTTTGTTAAACATATGCTTATAGTATCTGATTGGTGTTGAAGTTAATGGGGGAAAGAATGAGACATGTTACTAACATGAAGTGAGTGTGGAGTCTCGAGCTGCAGCTCCACTAGCCTGTGAGGTATGTGGTTGGCGACAGACAAAGTGACTCCTGTGAAAGGTCTGAGAAGATAAGATGCCTCAGGTGTGCAACTGAGCATGAAGCAAGTGTAGAGTTGCTGTTGGTGGCTCAGTTATCCCTTGAGGGGTGGGGCTGGAGATGAACAAAGTGAGTGAGATACTGAGTAACACTAAGAACACTTTGGGAGTTGTATGGCA
Organism: Chaetura pelagica; assembly: GCF_000747805.2. Lineage (NCBI taxonomy): Eukaryota > Metazoa > Chordata > Aves > Apodiformes > Apodidae > Chaetura > Chaetura pelagica. Next base: position 1,674 of record NW_009952691.1, read on the forward strand.
AAGGGAGTCAAGGAAAGTAGTGTGTCTTTCACTTGGTAATGTTTCATCAGTCTTTTGCTAACCTCAGTGTAAAAACTGTCATCTGGCTGTCAAATTGGTGTGTAGATAGAGCTACCGGGTGAAATTTCCCATGAAGATTGAACAGCACCCCTTAAAATCAAAGGATTGGAAAGGAATAAAAGACGTAATAGAGAGGTTTGTAAAATATGGATTGTTGGTAGAATGTGAATCTGAATATAACACACCCATCTTTCCCATTCAAAAACCTGATGGTAACCTTTTTTTGGATATGCTGACTATAAAAAAAATCTTAGAAAAGTTTTATTACTCCATTAGTTACGCTGTTCTGCAACATTTCTTATGTACAGATACACTTCAAAACTCAGAAGCAACAAGTCTGCTTGAGGCTGTAAGCACTTCTCTCTATGGAATCAGTTCAGTAGCCTTATAAAAACACACATACAAATACAAACATATCTTTAGACTTACCCATACCTGTTTAAGACAGTTGGACTGTCTGAAAACCATGCCAGTCATGGGATATATATTTTTTGGCATCTAATAAACAGAAGATACTGAGTTGTTGGGTTTTTTAAATTTTATTTTTAAACTTTATTTTTCACACTACACAATTTCTGAGTGACTGTCTCGGTGAAGACGAGGTTCTTTCAATACTGGTATCTTCTGTCATTAAGTTCATGGGTATCTGGAAACTTCTGCATGTCACTAGTCAGTCCAACAAACAGGAATGTGCTGCTGGTCAAATACTGTTCTAGGACTTTAATTTTCACCTAGAGAACACTTGGCCTCTACATTGGAACAGTAAAGTGTTTTTATTAACACTTTAATCTGGTCAGTAGCTCTTCACCCTCATTTTTCTTGAGTTCTCCAGAGAGCTTTTGATCACTACTAAAATTGCTTTTTCATTACCTCATTTAATATGCAGAATAAGCTGCACTACCAGACATCATGGTTTTCCTCCACTGAGATTTCCCGAAAGACATCCAGGCCTCTGTGTAAATCTCTTCCAATTCTTTTGTTCCCCAAAATGTAGGTAGTGCTGAAACTCCTAAGTCTGCTTTTGGAGATGTTCTTTGTGATTTTTTTATTTATTTTTTTTCTGTTACTGTGTGTTGTTTCTTTCTTGGACCTATGGCTTATGATATTATACTTACATATAGATATGTATTATAGTTTATTTTGTGTGGCTCTCTTTCCAAGGTAAATTTCAATCTTCTTCAAGATTATAGCTAGTATTTTTTCTCTCACGTGCTCTACTTGCTCAGGTCTCCTAAGTCCAAAAGTCATGGTTAGGTGTCCAAGAAAGGCTGAAATGCTAGGAAAACAAGTGTTATTTCAGGCATCTTTATTGTGTGTACCCATTGCTATAACAGGCATGTCTCATGGCTCAGTTCAGATTCTCTTAACTAATAATTGGTAATGTTTTATTTTTTCTCACAAAGCAGAAAATACATGCCCCAAAGCATATTTGAGGCACTAAGCAAAAGTGTTTTAGTTCACATACTTAGTCTGTGCTCCTGAAAATACTATTGTTGGCAATATAATCCAAAGGTGAGGTGTGAATTTTGTAGCTGTCTCCCAACACCATCTGTGCACTCAATTCTTAAGTATATAAGATGACAAGTAAAATTTTCAAAACTTAAATGAAGGATTTGCCTTAGTATGTTAATTCACTATGAATCAGCAAGTCTTGTATTGCAAGTTATATTTAATATATGTTATTTCCATCTGCTGCAATCAATATACCACTGCCCAGATAATTGTAGCTTCATAAATAAATGAATTATGTTCAGCAAATTTGCATTCTAAAAGCAAATTCTCTCTAAAATAACTATCATAATGAAAAAAATGATCTTGCACAAATTGAGTTTAATTATCAAAATCATCCTCCTGACCTACCCGATCTAAGGAATTTCTAGGAAACAGTAAGGACACTTGATGGTTTAAGGACAACACAAGAAACCATAACATAAAAAATTTTATGGGTCATGTAACATGGAGTGAACTTTCCCAGAGGCTCCTACAGGCTTTAACACAGGTTTCAGCCAGAAATTCAGCAAACTATGAGCCCACTGCTGACTGTCCAGGTCAGGATTTGGTCCATGAATGGGTTCTGCCTGTCAGCTGTATGAAAAAATGCACAGATCACAGCATGAAAATCTTGGGTCTTAATGATTCTCAACATTTTTAAATGATCCAGAAATTTTCTGAGGGTAGAAAGAAAACAGCAAGTAGAATCATAGAATAATCTATGTTGGAAAATAACCTTAAAGATCATTTAATCTAACCATTTACCCAGCACTGTTAAGTCCACCACTAAACCATGCACTTTGGTGCAGAGTAATATTTGGGCTACACCCCATAATGTTTGCACAGTGACCGTTAGGCTGGCTGGGACGTGGCCTGTGGGTGTCCAGAGTTAAGATATTGCAAGTTTGCAGTTAGAACTTAAACAGCTTCCTGGGCTCTATTTCAATCTCTGTATTCTGGGTTGTGTTATCTCAAGGGAACCATGTAATACCAGTGAGTTACATCTTTGCACCTTCTGAAGGTTATTCCTAGGTATTGTCTGTCAAAAGCAGAATACTTACACTTTTCATTATACATCTTTCAAGTTCAGCACTTGTCAGGGACAGAACTGCCTTGTACTCATGTTTACCTCTGCCTGCAGCTGCAAGAGATTTCCAACAGAAATAGCAAGTGAAGGAAAAAATGTATTTTGATCTAGTGCAGTTTCACTAGAAAAGCATAATACTGAGGTGGTGAAAAAAGGAGGCAGGGTCTGTGGGTTGTTTTCTTTTTCTGTCTCATGATACATCTTTCAGACTATCCCTTCTTTTAGCTGTTTCTCACTTTTGAAATTAGTCTATATTGTTCCATTAAGGTTCAGAAAACCCAAACAAATAAAAACAAACTTAAGTTCTCCCCCTCCCCTCTGCTTGCTCCCCCTCTCCTCCTCCCCCCCACAACAGCTACTTCCATTACTATATTATTCTTGAAAGTAATCCCTGAGACTGTGGAAGGCCAATCCCAGCCAAGGAAGAGGAAGGTAAAAATATGAAAATACATATATACTATTTTAATTTAATACAAGGAATCACAGAAGGCTCTGGGTCTTCAGTAGTTCCATGCTCTTGCCTTCTCTACTACGCATTTGCCCCCCTACATTTTAACCTGTATGACTGGATAAGGGTAAGGATGTAATGAATCAGAGATCTTCTGCATAGATTGTGTCCTGCACTGTCTGCAGTCAACATATTCACTGTAAACCTTCAATGGTCAGGAACACCTACAGGTGTGGAAGAAAAGGATGGTAAGGGATGCTGGATCACTGAGTAGCCAAGATTTTTGTAAAGGTAAAAGTATATGTGTATATATATATTTATGGGGGTCTTTTAGGCTGGGTTTTTTTTGGTTTTGTTTTTTTTTGTTAGTGTTTGGTTTTGTTGTTTTTTGTTGGGGTTTTGTTTGTTTTATTTGTGTTTTTTTTCATTGTCATTCTTTTGTCTTTTCAGACAAGGGATAAATTCAAACACACTCAAAAAAAAAATAATTACTTTTCCTCTTTCCAACTACTGAAAAAAACTGATTCTAAGTCTATAATAATCAAGTATAATGTGAAAGGAGGTTATAATCTCAGAACCAAAATCAAGCTGTCACAATCAAAGTTAAAACTGATGTGATATCTCTAAGATGACTCATTAATTTTTTTCATACTGTAGAGGCAAATCAAGCTAGCAGAACAATAGTATGCACTAGGGTTGACTGAATGAATAGTCTACATACCTTTTGTGTTCCTCTCCCTAAGATGCAGTCTAAAAGCATTCTTGTATTCCATGTCTTCAGCAGCTCTTTTTCAAACTGTGTAATATTTCCATAGTTTGGTATCATCATGGACAGTTAATGGAGCATTTGACTGTTTGGATTCCCATTCCCCTTCCACAGTTTTAAAAGTGCACTTGTCCTCCACTTTATAACCATGAGTGCAGATTTGACCAGAAGATGGTCAGAGACTGCTTGCAACCTAAATTATTTTCTGGTTGTGTAGCATTGCAGAGAATTTCTACAATAGATTTGATTCTTTTTCCTGGATTCATCCAGTCGCACTGGATTGAATGTAGATAAAGTAATTCTCCTTTGTACCCATGAAATCCTAGCTGGGGCAGGGGATAAGCTATGAAAAGCAATGCAATACAAACAATCTGTCTCTTTGGAATTTAGCACTATTATAATAATACGCCTAAATATATAGCTTAGCCTTTATTTTCTCCAGGTATTTTTATATTTCTCTTTCTGGACTTTTAATCCATAGTAATCCTGCAGTAACACTTTTGATAGCAAAGATGGTGTAAGGCACATAATGAAATTTTCATTTTCTGCTAAAGCCTTTGCAACAGTTCCATAAAGTAAAACAGTGAGAAGTCCACAAATGCTCAGATAGTTGAGATATTATACCAAAAGGCATGAGGAAAAAAAAAGGCAACAAAATGTTGTAATGATCCTGTAGAAATACCAGCTAATACTTTATAGATGTGCAGATTTCACTGTAGTTGGCTACTTTTGCTTTTCCATGTAATAACCATATATTTCAGTTAATCTAAATCCTGTTTTTATTTCTTCAAGTTTTAATTTATGTAGCTTTACTAAATACTTTTCTTTATTAACTCATACAGATTGCAGTGCTGCTGTTATTTTTACATATTTATAAAGTCACTGACAGGAATGATCAGATGTATCAGAAATGCATGTATATATTTCTTGTCTGCTAACAGCAGATAATGATAACAGACAAATGTCATTAATAAAAGTCAAGACAGGCCCTTACAGATCTGTGTCAGTGTATTTTCTTTGAAACAAGTATATTTTTTGCAGTTGTGAATAATTTTAATATGAGATTTTCTGATCTTGTTCAATGGACGTAGTTTCATGAACCAGTACTGACAACAGCAGTGTATGAGGCTATCAGAAAGCAGTCATAGTAAGTTCTGACACAGTGAAGATGAAACTTGATGTGTGATTAAGGTGTGTGAAATTACAAGTGCTGAATAATGTGCCATATGACGAAGGAGAAATGCTTTAACCTTTGAATCATTTACTGGTCTTTGCAAAATAAGTTTAAATGACACTGGTGTTATAAAAAATGGGAATTTTATTTTAAAAATTAGGGAACTAGGAAAATACAATTTATTTTTCAATAATAATGATGTAAGTTGAGGGAGTGTTCTACTAGTGAACATGTGTAGGATGGATGGTGCACTTAACTGAGGAACTGAGTTTACTACTAGTGTAGAGTAGTGTAGAGTGTTCACTCTACTAGTGAACATGTGTAGGACGGATGGTGCACTTAACTGAGGAACTGAGTTTATTGTTACTGACACAGTATGCATTTGTCACATTTTTATCTATGTCATATGGAAAAAGTGAGATATATGTCGTACAGATAAAATAGATAAGTGAGATAAAACCATTACTCCTATGCTTAAAGGGGAAACCACTGAAAGAAATTAGTTCAATACCTGCCTCTTTCAAAAATAACAGTCCAAAATTATGTCAGAAGCCTCTTAGTACCTACAGGATTATGTATGTGTACACAGGGATAAAGAATACTGACAAGACACAACTGTGTGACATTGATAAGATGAAAATGTAATTTAAAACAAATATAAAGCTATGTAGAAAATAATTTTTAAAAAGATACACCAGTTCCAAGAGAAGCTGAAGAAACACTAGTCTGGACAGTGATTTTATGAAATAAGGGCTTTGCAAGTGCATGATTTTAAGCAAGAAAGAGCTGAGTGGCAGGCAATTTGCAAGCAAGAGGTCCGTGTTTGCTTCTTGAAAGGAATGAAGTCATGGAGTTGAAATTAAAAGTTAGAAGTTAGCAGGGAGGCAGAGGAGCAAACGCAGAGTGAAAGCTTTCAGGAAAAAAATCAGAGCATTCTGAATGCAAAAATGAACCAAACTAAACGCTTGGAGGTGATGATTGAAGTGCTAAAATACTGGAACAAAGGAAATGGATAACATAAAGCCATGATCCCCAGACTAAAAGTTATTTTTAGGCCAAGCAAACTGCCAAAGAAGGAACATATTACTTCATTGCCCACTGTGTAGCTCCCTCTCCATGGAATGCTGAAGCCTGTGAGCCCTTAACAATCTGAAGAGACATACTTGATCTTTCCTCTCTCCAAGAGCATGAAGAATATGGTACACATATGCTCTCAACTCCAGTGATGGGATCATGACTTGGGAAGTGCTTCTGACCCTCAGCTTTTGGAGCCTCCTAGATGAGCTCTACAGAGGCTCTTGACTGCACTTGCTTTGCAGCACCAGTAAACAAAGACAACAGAAAGTAGGGAAAGAAGAAAGAAGGGAAAAAAAACAAAACAAAAAAAATCTACTGGGAAACCACAGTTCAAGGATGCAGGTACAGGAAGTGCTTGTCTTAATTCTGATGTGTACCAATGTCACCAGGAAGTGTATTTCTGCCCCACAAGGTAACTGAAATTCAGATATTTGGTGCAAGATATACTGAATGTGATCATGAGTTCACACAGTTCTTTCAGAGACTTAATGGAATTATTTCCACTTCATGTTTGAAGAGAAATATAAGGATGTGATTGAGGTCCAAATGGCTTGAGATTGATTCTGATATTGGTTCATGATGAAGGAATTCACATGAGTGATGAGAACTGTTTAGAAATATTTGGTTCTTGATATATTTGTTATAAAGTTATGCTACGAATTAAGCAGATGTTAAAAGAAATAAGGTGTAAGGATACAAACAAAAGAAGAAAACGCACTTCTAAATATAACATACATCCATGCATTCATTAGGAACTGGAAAAGGAAAAATGGAATACTGTGTAGGCAGGAGATGATTACTACTTGTGCACTGGACTAGAGTGAGAGTATGTGCCCCTGTTGGGTTTTGGGATGCATTTGTCTTGGAATTACCTGGTAAAAATACAGAGTAGGACCATGCTAATTTCTTTTGTTTGGTTTCTTTTTCTAGGAACTAGTGGTGATAGATTTTAAGCAGCAGTGCTGTATAGCATTGTATCACAGGTATCAAATACTCTTAATAGAATAATGAATCTGATGATAGAAAGACCATGTGAGAGTTTTCCAGTGCATTTAAATTACCTCTGCCAAGGGCAATGTGAGTAATGGATTTAACTCATTCAGCTGGCATCAGATTGTAGGTGCATGTCCTACTCACCAAACAGGGCATTCTCCTGTGTGGTGGGGTGATAATGTTCCAGTTTGTACAAAGGACTTGAACTGACATTGTAAAAGGAGGTGTGTGAGACTGGACTTGGATCATTCCTTTGAGATACTTAACACACCTAATTTTAGCCCTTTTCCAATAAATGTTTAAATATTTCATGGAAAAGCACCTTGAATTTGTTAGGGTACATTAGTCAAGGTTCACCATCATAGTAGAAGGAAGCATTGACATTTTCAAGGCAGGAGCTGATTTCCTGAGAACATTTTAAAAGGCACACATCTGTCCATGGCATGACATTGATAATACTTTTTTTTTTTGTGGGGTACACATTTGGCAAAACTACCACTCTAGGAATATATTCCTTCTTTCTTTGTTTCTACTGTACTGTGTGGAGGGAGAGAAGGTTGGGTTTGGAGAACTGTTAGCAAAGGGTGTTAGTGTGGTAAAGAGCAATTTCTTCTTATCTGTCTATATATGGACAGTCTATGTGGTGCACAGTTACTCAGGACTCTTTTACCCAGTGCTCCCATGGAGTGTGAAGGACACCCACAGTAGAGGACAATGTATAAAAGAGGCCTACAAAGGCCACACAACTGGCCTGGGGAGGTATCTATAACTATTACTGGCTATGTGAGCAGCATAACTTTGGGAAAGTAATTTTGCTGTGGATTTTCATATAGTGCTAAGAAAAAAAGAAAACAGAAAAAACACCAAAAAGATCCTATCTTTTGTTTGGCATAGTTGGTTTTACAAGGAGCTGTTTGTTTTTTTCTCTAACTGCTACTAAAGATGACTTTGTATTTTCTTTGTTAAAAACTTTCACTACTGTGTCTTTTTTTTTTCTCTAGACTAGAAGCTTTTGTTTCCAGACTCTATACCATGATAACCATACAAAAAAAACATTGCTTTTGACTCCAGCACCAGATATCAGCCTGAGAGAAACGGCGTATAATCAGGCTTTGCTTTTAGGAAATGCATTTTAAAAATCCCCATGACCTTGACTAGGAATAACATCTCTTCCTCTGTGAAACTAGACAGCTAAAAGTGAATGCTACTAAGGAATTCACAAGAAAACTCACACTGTCTATCCAACTGAAATGCCATGAAATCTCATCAGCTACCTTTCACAATGTGTGTGCACGCATGTGTGTTAAAGCAATGACTGGTATTTTGCAGCTAAACCCAACTGTTTCTAATTGATTTTAATGTTATAAAATGAGGGTTTTTTTGTGGACTCTGAACAAGCACATGAAACATAATAATACCTTTGAAGTGCTCCTTACCCCAAATTTCTAGAGTAATTTTAGATATTAGTAAAAGAAATATTATTTATTTGTTTGGTTCTCAGATTGTACTTCAGAAGCACTGAACCTGTTTTAAAGTGACTGGAAGTATTCAAATAGGTGTATTAGAAACTTTTAAAAGCACAATTTCTGACAAATACAGCTATGAATTCTTTAGGCTTTTACTGGGGAGAGCACAGTTCAGGAGTTTACTCATTTGGCTCTGGTAGTGTATTCAGCTACTGTGGCCTGTGTTTCTCATGTGTTTGACAAGGAGTCTGGGCTTCTTTGTATATATGCTTGTGGGGCAGAAACAGCACAGTGGCACTGCAGGGCATCACAGACTGTGATGCCTTGTGCACATAGCACCTTCTGAGAAAAAACATCTGTCCAGCAACCAGCTTATACATCAGCATTCAGACAAGTCAGGCATGTTTCGTATAACGTTCTGTGCACCTTATTTCTCCAAAATTAACCCAATTTTATGTAAAAAAAAATAATTATCTATGTTGCTTGGAGAGCTCCCTAAGTTGCTTACATGTTAAAAATTTGCATTTGCATTCCTCTCAAATGCACCACATGTCAAAGTTATCTGGATAACTGGGGTTTTGTGAAAGGATGGTAAGTGATAAATTAGTTAGCAGTGTTTCGGTGTAAATGGCAACGGGAATAATTTGGCTTCACAAATTACATCCTATTTAAATCAATGGGTAAAATTAATGTTTTTCTTACTAATATGGCTAAAATTTATGTGACCTCTAAAGGATGTGGCACATAATTTATGTGAATAAAGAAATAATTACCTTAAAAGAGCTAACAGAAATATATGATTTTTTTTTTATTTATAAAGATTTGCTTTTTCCTTTATATGTACAGGAAAATCTTAAATGTACATTTAGGCTTTGTGGCTAACAACACCATTACTTCCCATAGACTTTGAAGGAGCCAGAAAGATTTTGCAAGCTAAGGAGTTGGTGTCCTTGTTTTCTGTATTTTTTTCTCTTATGTTTATTTTCTCCAGCCTGTGCTCTATTTATGAGCAGGAGCCTTATACAGCTAGGCAGTCCATTCTACAGGTCCATATTTACGCAGCTACTCCTTGCTTTATGGCACTTGTTCATTCCAAGCAGCAGTACAACAAAGCAAATTCTGTCACTGTTATGCATGGTATACCATTGGCAATAATGAGAAAGTACAACTTGCTTTAATTAAACAATAATAAATTAGAAGTGATGATTTACTGAGGATAATTCTTTATTAAAAAATGGAGCATGATATGTGTTGTTCTTTTCATGCATCATTAACCTCTTTCTAAGTAGTCAAGGTTACACTTGAATAGTTAGTGTTTGCTGTAAGGCTGAAAACAACCGGTGATTAAAAACAGTGTCCGCTATGTATTTGAAGGATCTAATGGCCCCCTTTGGAGTTGTTAATTGGCAAGTTCTGCAACTCCAGGCTTTTGAGGTGTGGTTGCCATGGAAAAAATACTTTGAAGTTGGCAGTTGTGAATATTTGACCACAATTTTTCCTAGTGTGGAGATTGGATGAAAAGCACTGTCATCTCTCACACAGGGGAAAAGATATCTGGAGAAAACGTGCAAAATCATTACCCATCAGAGTGGGCAGAACAGTGGCAGATGATAAAAAGGTTTTCCCAGTGGATTTCACTTCCCTGGGTTTTTTCTGTTTGTTTGGAGCTTTTTCTGTTTTAGTTGTGTTGGGGTAGGTTTTTTGGTCAGATTAGAAGATCTGTGGGTGAATAAAGGTTAATAACTTCTGTTTAACCCAAGCAGTTGTAAAGGAAAAACAGTGTCTGTCACTGAGAGCTGAGTTGATGTTCCTGCAGTACAGTATATAAAAACAATATAAAAAAAAAAAACAAACCTTTCTAAAAAGCCAATTTGAGTATTCATATCTTCTGTATTAGAAAATTTGCAGATCAGCTTGTTCCATTAGCACTAAAATGATTGAGAGGGATCTTTGTGAATTATGTTCTACCACAACATCAAGGAGAACAATACATGGCTTACCCCTTCACACAATCTTGTGTCACAATCTGTGATGTTATCTACTGATCATCATTAGGTTTCCTACTGTCTGCTTGGCAGATTTTAAAGTAATCTTTTTTTTAATCAGTCTGCCAGTTTGCACAAAATGTAATGATAGTTTTTGACTCTAACCAATATAGGCACTGAATATAATAAAAGCAGAGAGACAGATGTTATATATGAAAAAACAGCTTCTTGGTTTTCTGACTTTTTATGATTTTTTCTTCATTACTCTCATAAAACTATGAAAGATATGTTATCACTGGACAATGGAGAATGATCCTCAAATATCTTTGCTGATGCACCTCAGCTATGTAGTTCAGTTTCGTCTAAACAAAGAAAACCCCTCATGTTAAATTGTGTGTTGATATGGATACTGGGTAGCAATCTGAGCAATATTTTGTGTTTTGATTTAAAGTTATTTGGAGAAACTATTTCAAGAGCAATGAAGAGTTTATTATCTGGAGAGACATTTATCTATATATCATAAAAAGATCTTTCTTTCATGGCACACTGACAGAGTGGTTATGATTTTTGTACATACAGAAGATACTTTTTGAAGAAATATTTACTTCAGAATAGTTCCTAAAAAATGAGCAATGAAGAAGGATAAAAAATAAACATGGATGGATGATATAAATATGATGTAATGATGCAGAGGAAAAGCAAGATTTTTTTTCTTCAGTTATGTAGTCTGATCTGAGGCATGTAAGTCTTTCTTAACACCTTGAAAAATGAGTTTTTGAGGCTAGGAGGACTATGCTGAAAATTCAAATTTGAAAGTAATTAAACTGTTCATAAGTAGTGAATTTTAAATTTAAAATTTGAGAAGTGTCTGTTCTTTTCTTGTTGGACATATACAAGGTTTACTTCTGGGATGAAAACATAAGGATTTTTTTATACTAAAATAAAGTATCCAAATTACTACAGTGAAAAATGGATTTTAAACATACTGAGATTTTGATAGCTAGAGAAATTAGTGTCTCTGTCTGATATTTGATTGTCTTCATTGGTCACAGTGAATTACAGTTTAAGATGTTAAAGGTTTACTTCTGGGATGAAAACATAAGGATTTTTTTATACTAAAATAAAGTATCCAAATTACTACAGTGAAAAATGGATTTTAAACATACTGAGATTTTGATAGCTAGAGAAATTAGTGTCTCTGTCTGATATTTGATTGTCTTCATTGGTCACAGTGAATTACAGTTTAAGATGTTACAGTCCACTTTATTTTTAATGTACAATTCTCCCCCAACAATGTTGCTTTGTGTTCTAAATATTTTTTTTTATTTTTTTTCATATTAACTTACAGGAATAACCTTTAGTGACTCTATGGCTGTTAAATACCAGTGATTAAAGCCAGACCTTCCCTGGTCTCCATTTCTGCCCTAGAAGTTGAGTGGTTACATTTACTTTACAGGTTCAGGAATCGTAGCATGTTTATATTCTGTCAAAGAACAGATCTATCTAGAGTACTTAAACCTCAAATAGCTCTATAAAGAACAAAGCAAATGTTATTTTGTGGGGTTCTTTAGGTACTGTTGTAAAATGATCAGAAATTGAATCTGAGATGTTCAGGAATGTTGCAGACCAGTGTGGCATATCAAAGCAAAGAAAGAGAACAGTGTGGGCACATGTACATTGGAAGGCAGTATGGAATAGATAAAAAATTAGCACTGAGGTGATGTAGTTTATATATTACACAGGAAAGAATTAGATGACTTATGTAGGAACTAGAGATTGATCCTAATGCTTTTGTAAAAGCAAAGTAATCTTCTCTGTAGGGCAGCAAAGGTGATAGGAAAGGGAAAATCACAATCCTTGTATTTACAAACACAAAACTCTCTTGGGCATGTTTCACATTACACACTTTGGCATAGGAAATGCCAAAACCCACTGTTTTTTCAGAGTAAGTGTGAAATGACACTCATGTCTGTGTTTAAGAGAGGGGAAAGGATTGCCAGTGTTGATGGTAAAAGTAGAATGAGCCAGAGAAAAAATATGTTGCTCCACAGGAAGCAGACTCAGAGGGAAAACTCATCCTATATTTTAGTCTGACAGTAAATGTGCTAGATTTAGACTATAAATAAACTGAAGGTGTGATTCCACTTTACATCTTCTTCATTTGTGAGGCCTGCTCAATATGTCTTTACCATACAGAGGGCCATTTCTTCAAATTTCTCACTTATGCCAATGTAAATATTTGTAATCTGTTTTAAAGGACTCTCTTTTGGTTTTATATTTTTTTTTTTTTCATGTTTCAGGTTTAGGGCACAGAATATCTCTTGCAGCAGCATGACTGATTAAGTGAAAAAGTACAATGACACTGTAGGTACAGACAGGGCACAGTAGGGTTCTCAATGTATTCTCTCTGTATATATCATGCGGTCCTTACTGCTACAAGTAAAAGACCAATGGGGATGAGAAAACTAAGCTTTCCTTTCCTTGTCTCCTCTGAGAATATGCATGTACTCTGACAGGTCTTTTTACTAAAATAGGGCTTCATATAAATGTTGCCATTTAAAATTCAATAGAGGCAGATTGGCCTCTGCACTACCATGTTGACATGGCCTGGATTTAATAACCCAGGAAGGTTAGAGCTGGACCCGTTGCTTTCTGAGCTCCTGCTGCAATAGAGGAGCCTGGGTGTGGCTGGATCCAGTCCTGCACATGTCACAGCTCAGACTGGGCAGCCCAGGGAGATTAGCACTGAACCCCCTTACTTTCTAAGCTTCCTTCAGAGAGGAACTGAGGTGCAGCTGGGCTCAAAATCCTTCTCTCAGACCTGGTCTCTTCCCAGAGAGAGTTCATGTCTGACAGTCCGAGTCACAGCTTGACTGTCCAATACCCCTTGATCAGCTTCAGGTGCAGCAACACAAGAGGTTTGCTTACAACAAATAACACATTTATTCACACTAGTAGGAGTTAATACTGAACAACCTAAACAAAACCACCTGCATATACATATTAAGTCAAGAAAAGGGGATGAGAAGAAAAAGGTGAGAGGTGGGGAGCGAGAGAGAGAGATAAAGAGAGAGATGACGAGAACAGGAAAATCACCAGTCCTGGTTCCAGCGTTGTTGGTGCAGCCAATGGGGGAGAGTCCATGTCGATGGTCAGTGTTGATGAAACTCCCAAAGCCCACCATTGCAGCCCCCTATTTTATAGGCCTAGAATCTTGATTTTACAATGAGTATGTGTGATTGAGCCATACATGTGTGAGCGTCTGGAGTGGACCTCCACCCCTCGATCATTATCTCAATCGTTGTTGTAATCTCATCTATGCAGGCCATTGCTGCAGTTTCCATCCTTCCAGGCAGGCCTTTTGGGATGTATATGAGCAGGGGCTACAATGGGGTTTCGATACCATTTCCCAAAGTAAGTCTGGAGGGCTGGTCCCTCACACGTGTGAGGACAGAATACTCACCTTGCATTTATGCCCAGTGAATTTTAACCTTTCGCCATTCATAGTGGCAAAATCTGATCTGAGCACTGAACTGTTTTGAGAAGGAAAACTCCTATCTCACTAAGCAGAAATATAATTATATAAAGAAAATCAAGACTCATTAAGGGATCATAGAATCATGGAATTCCAGGTTGGAAGGGACCTCAAGGATCATCTTGTCCAACCTTTCTATGTAGGAACACAGTTCAGATTAGATGGCCCAGCACCTTGTCAAGCTGAGTCTTAAGTGTCCAGCATTAGGGAACTCACCACCTTCCTGGGGACGTTATTCTAATGTCTGACTATTCTCATAGTGAAAGATTTTCTTCTGGTATGAAACTGGGATGTCCCCAGGAGTAACTTGCTCCCATTACCCCTCTTCTTTTCCCTGTGACTCTTTGTAAAAAGGGAGTCTCCATCTTCTTGGTAGCCATCCTCTAAGTACTGGAACATGGCAATGAGATCTCCCCTGAGACTTCTTTTCTCTAGGTGGAACAAACCCTATTCTCTCAGCCTTCCCTCATATGACAGGCTTCTCAGTCCTTTGATCATCTTTGTGGCCCTTCTTTGGACCCTCTCCAAGCTTATCCACATATTTTTTTGTATATGAGGGACCAAAACTGAACACAGTGTTACAGATGTGGCCTGACAAGCACCAAGTCAGGGAATAATTATTTATCTTTGCTGGTGATGCTTTTGTTGATGCATACCACCATCCTGTTGGCTTTTTTTCCTCAGCAGCACACTGTTTGCTTATATTTAGCTTGTTCTGCACCAGGACCCTCAGGTCCCTTTCCACATAGCTGCTCTCCAGCCAGGTGGATCTCAGTCTGTACTCCTAGGTTATGTTTTTCCCAGGTGCAAAACCTTACACTTATCCCCATTGAACTTCATAAGTTCACTCTTCCACTCTGCAAGGTCTTCCTGGAGGGTGGCTCTTCCTTTTGGAGTGTTTGCATTGTTAAATAGTTTTATTTTAAGGAAAAATATAATTGAACTGTAGATTGGGAAATTCCTCACCCTTTCTTATTAGGTACTTGACCAATGCTGGACCCATATACTCTATGTTGGTGTTCTAACCATTGGAACACTGTATGAAGAATACAAAACAAACCAACCAACCAACCAAACGAAACCAAACAAAAAAAACCCACATCTGTTTCCCAGTTTAAAAAATCAAAACCTATCATGTTTATAATCCATATAGAAAAGTAAGGTATGTGCATGACAAAGAGGTAGAGACTCTGAACTGTGGATAGAAGGTTAATCTAACCATTCTGATGTAGGATCCTCTGCTTTTATTTACTGTCATGAGGGACACAATCCAAATTATATTCTTCTTGATCCCTTTCCAAGACGAACTCTCCACAGTCCTAGGAACCATAAGATAAACCTTGGGGACCAGGTTTTTGAAACTTGGGTATTTCTGCATTCAGTGGTCTTGTTTTTTAAATACCTTTCTTAGTGTAGCTAGGTCACTTAATTTTTTCTTCAGTTTTTCACTGAACATTTTTATCTCTACATTTTTTTTCCTGCGATAAATCACAGGTTAATCTTGAAAGGATTTTTTTTTAAGTGCATTTGGAGAAAAACAGTTTATTATCTTCAAGACAATTTACATTTTAAAGAGTTATTTCAAATATCATTATTTCTATGGGTTCGTTTTATTTCAATGAACAGAGTGGATTTGTATATGACAAATATACTTGGCTCCATGCCTGCAATGCATTTTGCAATGCTTTTTTTGCTTTCTCTAAGTATACAAACAACACAGTTCCACTAAATTCATTAAGGAACAATAGACAACGTTTTTCAAGTGCAATGGCACATGAGTTCTTTCAAGAGTAAATGTTTACTTTCTTTTTTCAACAGTGACTCAAAGCAAGCTAATAACAGACTGACAACAATTTAGTGTGCAGGAGAGGGGCGGCCTGCAAGACATCACAAGTGCTATTGATTTTTCTTAAGTGCTAAAGCTTTCAAAGGGATTCCTACAAAGATGCATGCTACATGGAACAGGACTCTGCTCTGTCAATTTTGCTGGACAGTGAAAGGAAGATACAAACTGGAAAAGCCAAACAAATGGAGAGACCTTTGGGGTTAATAAAAGTAAAGCCAGGATCCTTCCAAATAGCTTTGTAGGCAATTGGAAAGGCATCACAACCATTCAGCTTCACTTCAGTGGAACATCTTGTGCAGGAGATGTTATCAGTCCCAATCTTAAAAGGTTGCAGAGGGAGGCCAAGATAACTCCAGGTTAAGTTATGCTTCAAAACTCTTCAGACACTGGGGATACAGCCTGTCATGTTCATAACCTCAGATCAACATCAACCATATACATGACAAAAACCTCTCTCATAATGCCAAATTCACAAATAGTGTCACAATGCTAAATGATCTGTTTCAACCTTACATTACATTTACTGTTCACTTTCTGACAGATTACTGCACCTGTCACTAAGCTTACCATAAAGATCACAATCCTTGTATTTACAAACACAAAACTCTCTTGGGCATGTTTCACATTACACACTTTGGCATAGGAAATGCCAAAACCCACTGTTTTTTCAGAGTAAGTGTGAAATGACACTCATGTCTGTGTTTAAGAGAGGGGAAAGGATTGCCAGTGTTGATGGTAAAAGTAGAATGAGCCAGAGAAAAAATATGTTGCTCCACAGGAAGCAGACTCAGAGGGAAAACTCATCCTATATTTTAGTCTGACAGTAAATGTGCTAGATTTAGACTATAAATAAACTGAAGGTGTGATTCCACTTTACATCTTCTTCATTTGTGAGGCCTGCTCAATATGTCTTTACCATACAGAGGGCCATTTCTTCAAATTTCTCACTTATGCCAATGTAAATATTTGTAATCTGTTTTAAAGGACTCTCTTTTGGTTTTATTTTTTTTTTTTTTTTCATGTTTCAGGTTTAGGCACAGAATATCTCTTGCAGCAGCATGACTGATTAAGTGAAAAAGTACAATGACACTGTAGGTACAGACAGGGCACAGTAGGGTTCTCAATGTATTCTCTCTGTATATATCATGCGGTCCTTACTGCTACAAGTAAAAGACCAATGGGGATGAGAAAACTAAGCTTTCCTTTCCTTGTCTCCTCTGAGAATATGCATGTACTCTGACAGGTCTTTTTACTAAAATAGGGCTTCATATAAATGTTGCCATTTAAAATTCAATAGAGGCAGATTGGCCTCTGCACTACCATGTTGACATGGCCTGGATTTAATAACCCAGGAAGGTTAGAGCTGGACCCGTTGCTTTCTGAGCTCCTGCTGCAATAGAGGAGCCTGGGTGTGGCTGGATCCAGTCCTGCACATGTCACAGCTCAGACTGGGCAGCCCAGGGAGATTAGCACTGAACCCCCTTACTTTCTAAGCTTCCTTCAGAGAGGAACTGAGGTGCAGCTGGGCTCAAAATCCTTCTCTCAGACCTGGTCTCTTCCCAGAGAGAGTTCATGTCTGACAGTCCGAGTCACAGCTTGACTGTCCAATACCCCTTGATCAGCTTCAGGTGCAGCAACACAAGAGGTTTGCTTACAACAAATAACACATTTATTCACACTAGTAGGAGTTAATACTGAACAACCTAAACAAAACCACCTGCATATACATATTAAGTCAAGAAAAGGGGATGAGAAGAAAAAGGTGAGAGGTGGGGAGCGAGAGAGAGAGATAAAGAGAGAGATGACGAGAACAGGAAAATCACCAGTCCTGGTTCCAGCGTTGTTGGTGCAGCCAATGGGGGAGAGTCCATGTCGATGGTCAGTGTTGATGAAACTCCCAAAGCCCACCATTGCAGCCCCCTATTTTATAGGCCTAGAATCTTGATTTTACAATGAGTATGTGTGATTGAGCCATACATGTGTGAGCGTCTGGAGTGGACCTCCACCCCTCGATCATTATCTCAATCGTTGTTGTAATCTCATCTATGCAGGCCATTGCTGCAGTTTCCATCCTTCCAGGCAGGCCTTTTGGGATGTATATGAGCAGGGGCTACAATGGGGTTTCGATACCATTTCCCAAAGTAAGTCTGGAGGGCTGGTCCCTCACACGTGTGAGGACAGAATACTCACCTTGCATTTATGCCCAGTGAATTTTAACCTTTCGCCATTCATAGTGGCAAAATCTGATCTGAGCACTGAACTGTTTTGAGAAGGAAAACTCCTATCTCACTAAGCAGAAATATAATTATATAAAGAAAATCAAGACTCATTAAGGGATCATAGAATCATGGAATTCCAGGTTGGAAGGGACCTCAAGGATCATCTTGTCCAACCTTTCTATGTAGGAACACAGTTCAGATTAGATGGCCCAGCACCTTGTCAAGCTGAGTCTTAAGTGTCCAGCATTAGGGAACTCACCACCTTCCTGGGGACGTTATTCTAATGTCTGACTATTCTCATAGTGAAAGATTTTCTTCTGGTATGAAACTGGGATGTCCCCAGGAGTAACTTGCTCCCATTACCCCTCTTCTTTTCCCTGTGACTCTTTGTAAAAAGGGAGTCTCCATCTTCTTGGTAGCCATCCTCTAAGTACTGGAACATGGCAATGAGATCTCCCCTGAGACTTCTTTTCTCTAGGTGGAACAAACCCTATTCTCTCAGCCTTCCCTCATATGACAGGCTTCTCAGTCCTTTGATCATCTTTGTGGCCCTTCTTTGGACCCTCTCCAAGCTTATCCACATATTTTTTTGTATATGAGGGACCAAAACTGAACACAGTGTTACAGATGTGGCCTGACAAGCACCAAGTCAGGGAATAATTATTTATCTTTGCTGGTGATGCTTTTGTTGATGCATACCACCATCCTGTTGGCTTTTTTTCCTCAGCAGCACACTGTTTGCTTATATTTAGCTTGTTCTGCACCAGGACCCTCAGGTCCCTTTCCACATAGCTGCTCTCCAGCCAGGTGGATCTCAGTCTGTACTCCTAGGTTATGTTTTTCCCAGGTGCAAAACCTTACACTTATCCCCATTGAACTTCATAAGTTCACTCTTCCACTCTGCAAGGTCTTCCTGGAGGGTGGCTCTTCCTTTTGGAGTGTTTGCATTGTTAAATAGTTTTATTTTAAGGAAAAATATAATTGAACTGTAGATTGGGAAATTCCTCACCCTTTCTTATTAGGTACTTGACCAATGCTGGACCCATATACTCTATGTTGGTGTTCTAACCATTGGAACACTGTATGAAGAATACAAAACAAACCAACCAACCAACCAAACGAAACTAAACAAAAAAAACCCACATCTGTTTCCCAGTTTAAAAAATCAAAACCTATCATGTTTATAATCCATATAGAAAAGTAAGGTATGTGCATGACAAAGAGGTAGAGACTCTGAACTGTGGATAGAAGGTTAATCTAACCATTCTGATGTAGGATCCTCTGCTTTTATTTACTGTCATGAGGGACACAATCCAAATTATATTCTTCTTGATCCCTTTCCAAGACGAACTCTCCACAGTCCTAGGAACCATAAGATAAACCTTGGGGACCAGGTTTTTGAAACTTGGGTATTTCTGCATTCAGTGGTCTTGTTTTTTAAATACCTTTCTTAGTGTAGCTAGGTCACTTAATTTTTTCTTCAGTTTTTCACTGAACATTTTTATCTCTACATTTTTTTTCCTGCGATAAATCACAGGTTAATCTTGAAAGGATTTTTTTTAAGTGCATTTGGAGAAAAACAGTTTATTATCTTCAAGACAATTTACATTTTAAAGAGTTATTTCAAATATCATTATTTCTATGGGTTCGTTTTATTTCAATGAACAGAGTGGATTTGTATATGACAAATATACTTGGCTCCATGCCTGCAATGCATTTTGCAATGCTTTTTTTGCTTTCTCTAAGTATACAAACAACACAGTTCCACTAAATTCATTAAGGAACAATAGACAACGTTTTTCAAGTGCAATGGCACATGAGTTCTTTCAAGAGTAAATGTTTACTTTCTTTTTTCAACAGTGACTCAAAGCAAGCTAATAACAGACTGACAACAATTTAGTGTGCAGGAGAGGGGCGGCCTGCAAGACATCACAAGTGCTATTGATTTTTCTTAAGTGCTAAAGCTTTCAAAGGGATTCCTACAAAGATGCATGCTACATGGAACAGGACTCTGCTCTGTCAATTTTGCTGGACAGTGAAAGGAAGATACAAACTGGAAAAGCCAAACAAATGGAGAGACCTTTGGGGTTAATAAAAGTAAAGCCAGGATCCTTCCAAATAGCTTTGTAGGCAATTGGAAAGGCATCACAACCATTCAGCTTCACTTCAGTGGAACATCTTGTGCAGGAGATGTTATCAGTCCCAATCTTAAAAGGTTGCAGAGGGAGGCCAAGATAACTCCAGGTTAAGTTATGCTTCAAAACTCTTCAGACACTGGGGATACAGCCTGTCATGTTCATAACCTCAGATCAACATCAACCATATACATGACAAAAATCTCTCTCATAATGCCAAATTCACAAATAGTGTCACAATGCTAAATGATCTGTTTCAACCTTACATTACATTTACTGTTCACTTTCTGACAGATTACTGCACCTGTCACTAAGCTTACCATAAAGAGTATACTTTCCCAAGGCCAATTGCTGAGAAAGAGATCCATCAAGGCTCCTGAAATGCGTTTTCAAAGAGGTTAAAATGATCTGGTGATGTGCTGAAACTGAAGTCCAGAAGACAGGAATTCAGAATGAGTTTTGAAAGTTGTTTACAATATATTTACTCTTTTATACAGGCAAAGACACATTTTAAGGCTTATTGTGAATGTTTTGACAATTTGAAATGAAGTATCAGTAAATTAGGCTGAACCAGCTCAAAACACTTACCGACCTTTCTACTTCTCTCAGGAAAAATACTGATCGGATATCAAAGCTGAAAATCTGAGTATTTTGTTCTAAACAATTTGCAGGGAGGTTAAAGACATTCAGCAGCAGCTGAGAAACCTGGTACTTATGTAGCCTGCATGCAAATTCTTCAGCAGCTGAAAACAAGCCCAGTTTTTTTGCCTCAAATATGCTTTAATCTGTATAAGAAAAACAATTTCTGTTTTGGTTTTGCAGAGAATTATAGCACTACAGAAAGGGATATTGGCTGTCTATAATTACACCTTTTTTGAGGGTTTAGGGAAGATTTGCATGTAAAGTGAAATTGTGTATTTTCAATGAACCAGTAAACATCAGGAACTCTCACATTACCTGCTTTCATTTTGTTTTCATTTAACAACAGCAAAATGGAAATTTTTTCAGCAGTAAAGTTTTCCAGTAAAAGCTAAATAAGGGAATAAGTGCATAGGCTAAAGAGACAGTTTGCTACCTAGACTTTTTTCCTTAGCAACTCTGGAATAGTGTGGAAGCCATTGCTGAAGTCTTCAGATTGTAACAAGGCTATACAAACTCTAAGGGAGAAAGGGCTTACTCTTATGGTCTGATATAGGGCTATTTGCCTAACTTGCACATGACAATGAGAAGCAAGAAACCTGAAAACGTCAAGTCACTGTGTGAGGAGTAACATACAAATTCAGGGTCATGGGGCTGGACAGGTTGCAACCAGTGACACAAAAGATGACAACTAGCACACATCCAAGTAATGAGGGTGAAGAAGCAGGTAGAAAAAAAGTTCACATTTTGGTTTTAATATCATGATGTGAAATTCCTGCTCTTTTCTGAGAAAACTGATTAACTCTTAGTGAGTTTAAAAAATGTCTTAAGTGGAAAAAAAATTAAAAGACACTTCCACTTTTTAGATAGATCTATTGATAAATAACCTGAATCATATTGCAATTTATTTTTTTTTTTTTATTCTTATATGTATAGCAGGGAACAGTCTTTATTAGAGGAAAAATAGCTTATGAAGAAAGGCCTCTCTAAGATTCCGCAAACTAATGTAAGCCTGAAATTAGCATTCTAATATGACAAATTAGGTTTAACTTGGTTTAGCTTTTTCTGTTTGCTAGAAGATTGCCAACAAAATGAAACCCTCATTGCTACCATCCTCTGAATTAAGGAAGAGTGTTTACACATTTCCTTGTACACTTCCCATCCTGGATCTTCCCAATTATCTCAGTTGCACTTTGACTTTTTGACACACCTACCTTATTTTTAATGGGGAAAAAAATATGAAGAAATTATTACTAAGAGGTATTCAATAGAAATGAGTGCCAATCAAAAAGTAACATCTTGAAAAGGTCAAATATTTCCCATTAATATATTCAGAGTCAGAGCTCTCTTTGTTCTTCAGTTTCTTCAACGCTACAATTAATTAAATTAAACTAACTTTAAAGCTAAGAAGTATTGTCAGAGATCATAACCTTTAGAAATGTCTGCATTCTCTCTTACACATTTACCTTAGTTAGCATATTTTAATGATATCTCAAGGAAGAACTGCATTAAGTGTTCCTGGCTTCTTCTGAAAAGAAAGTAAAAGAAATAAATAAGGCAGCAGTCAAAAACATACAGAAAGATTCAGAGATATATTTAAAGATCAAAACCCATCCATGTTGTGAACTGGACAGAAAGACTGAGTGATAGAAAAAATAGAGCAATAGAAAAAAAAACCTACTTGCAGTGAAACTCTTCAATACATCTCACATCAGCAGCCCTCTGAACTCTCTTGTCAGTCAGGAATGGATGATGACTGTATGAGGGTTTGAAGGAGATAACAGTGTGAAAATAAGGAAGACTAAGCACATACTTGAGACTCAGAGTGAATGTTGTATCTGATGAGCTGACAAGATAATTTCCTAACATTAAGCTGGGTGATAATCTTTCAAAGCATCTGAGGTAAATAGATTTGGGTCATTCCCTAATTTTGAATACTAACATGGAAAGTTTTATGGCAACTGGCAGATAAAAGATGATAGCATAAACTTCTATGCAGACAATATGCCTATTCAAGTACTTTTATCTAGCTATCTTGGAAAATGTTAATGTCACTGCCATCTACTCTGGGCAGTGATCTTTATTAAGCTCTGATCATTAGGACTAGCTTAATATTCTTCTTCCTTTCTGGTCTTATGGAAGTCAATTACTTTAGATATAGGTTGCTTGCCTTTACCATAAACAGACACTTCAACTTCTTTCATACTCAGGCTGGTTCCTGGACAAACTCCTCTGAATATACCATAGGTCTTAAAACAAAAGTTTTACTTTCAGACATTTGAACTCAAAAGAAAAACAAACCAGTCACCAACAACAAATATTTGGAAAGATCTTGTCCTGTACTTCTGCATGCACTACATTTGAAGGGTCTTTCTTCTCATTTGCAAGACAAGAATCAAAGCAAGTAACATTTTTATAAGCCACCCAGATTTTTTCTGCAACCATAGGTCTCTAAAACTAGAAATAGGTAATACAAACATTGTATGGAAACAGAGGATAAATTAGCTTTAACAGTCAATGCCATGTGGCTACTTCTGATGCTTAGCCTGGCTACTTAGAACTAGTTTAGATGTATCTGCTCAAGACTGAATTGTATTACACAGGAATAAACGAAACCTGTTCTTTTCCAGTGACTAGTCCTGTTCAAACAGGTCTAGATGTTGACATGATGAATACAGAGTTTGGGCTCTAAACTGTACTTAGGACATTGGCTTTTGGTTTTCAGTGAAAGAAGGGGCTAAGTTTGGGACTAAAATTTAAAAAAAAAAAAATAATAATAAATTAAACCCCCGTACTCTGATGCAAGTCCAGCATGACTGAAGCAAAAAAGATTATGGCTTTCATTTCTGTAGTTTCACAGCATGAATCACAAGATAAAGTCAGTGATTTCAGAGAAAGAGGAGAAAGGAAACAGAATGGAAGTGCAGAAATGCATTTCCAGTAGTCCCTTCCCTTAATCCACACCTGGAAGTTCCCATCTGCAAATAAGTGCAAAATAATGCTGAGTAACCTATGGGCAGGCTTTGCTAGATCAGGTTTCAAAAACCAATTTACAGCTCATACGTTATTATTAGAAAATTACAAGTACAAAAGAGACAAGGAAAGGAAACAAACAATTTATACCCTCATTTCAGTTCATAATCTACTTTAAAAATATCTCTATCAATTAAGTTATCTAATTTTGCTTCCTGGTCAGGACAAACTCTCTGGACATTAATGCTTGTGAAAATGTTAAATTATTGCTTGGTGTTTTCATCCTCTATGTCCAAGTCATTATAAATTATGGATTTATCCCACTCATCTGATAATAGTGACCTCCAAATCTGGAAAAAAAATCGGTAAAATCCTTCTTTCTCCTGCCATAAAGTGGCTGAGCTACTGTCAGCAACTGAAGGTGGTTAGTGGTTCCCTAGCTGTTGCAAATGTTTTCAGCCAGTAAACGTAGTTGCTGCTTTTTTTCAGGTTCCTTTAAGGAACTGAACAATTGGCAACTGATGTGAGTTTTCCCAGCATTTTATAATCCTTTGATCCCTCACAGGGGATGATAACTTTCATACTGAAAAACATTGCCCAAAGGAAAATATTTTCAGATTATTTGCAAGGCGAACTTGAGAATGACAGTTGAATATTTTATCTACATGGCTCTTCTGCTTCTTCTTTGACCACACACATTACTGGCTTGTGCTAAACACAAAAGGATAAATTAAAAATCCCTAAAGTGTTACCCAAGAGGTTATTTTTAGTTAGAAAGTGAAGATTGAAAACAACATGGATTTTTAGGTTCCCTGTACAAGTCTGGGCCAGTCTTCCCTGGTTTGTTGAAGTGTATGGAAAAAGCCTCTCCTCACAAAGTAGTGAGTCCTTTCATGAAAGTGTTGTTTCATTTTTAGGCAAGAATTATACCTGGTTGTGTTTATATGCAGATTTTTTTTCCTTTCTTACTGTCAAAGTCCATGAAACCCATGAATACCAAATAAAACTAAAACAGAATCTGGATTATTTGTGCTGATGCTCTGTATTGTTTATAAGCAAAAGGTTTTTTTCTGAGCACTTTTTTTTTGTGCAATTACCAATAAAATTTGTAATTTACATAAATATACCATTGTTTGTACAAACATGGCATCTCTGGAAGGCATTAGTTCAAAGATATTGTATTGATTTAAATTGAAATGAATTGCCTTTCAGGGAAAATGCATTAACTTCAGTGGAGAGACATGGCAGTGAATATAAATGAAAAAAAACATTATTTCACTAGACTATTTTGTCTTCAGTTCATATGAATTGGTTTTTTTATTTATTTGTAAAATAAATTGAATCTAAACCAACTCTAGCTTATGACATTGTGTATGTATGAATTTCAACAAAGATGAGAAGAAAAATGGAGAAATTGAGGAGGATTGAAATATGAATCAGATGGCCTTAAGGTCCTTCCTTTCCCCAAGGATTTTACCTACCTACCTTTATTTATTGTCTGATTTAATAGACACTTGAGGAATTTTATTTTATTATTTTAGGGGAGGGAAGAGTAAATCAATTTAAGCACTTAATGGGATTTCTGGTTTAAATAGTCCTGTGAGCAGACTGATAAATACTTTTTATTTTGTTTGTCTTTCAAAGCAATGCAACCATGTGATTTTTGTCCCATATTGCTTCTCATACGTAATATTTTTATGAGTCACCACTAAAGAATATACAGTTCATGTCAGAATTTTGCTTTATTTAATAAAATTTTATATGCATCTTAAATTTGGAAATAAGTCTTGATGTACCAGAGCTAGTAATTTGTATTCTGAGAATCACACAACAACAACAACAACTATACACACACATACACACACATGTATAGATATATAAATATATAGATAAATAAATACTTTCAGATATATATGATACACTCACAAGGGTGAAGTCATCAGAACATACTGACAAGTGAGTACTAGCCAAGTAAGATGTTGAATGCTTTCATCAAGCTGAAGAAAGGATTTTACTTTTTTCTACAACTTAGGTCAGCATTATATAGCTATTGTATTACACTGGCCCTGTCTTCAACGGTGAGTTAATTTGTAAGTTTTGTATCAGTACATATAAATAAATATAAAGTTCATCCAATACTTCCTCTGTGCTTTTCAGCTACCATTTTGGCAATATTCTGATGAGTCTGAATTCTGTAGTTCCTCTTTGGTCCACAAAATTCTACCTTTAAATAAAAAATTATATTGTGTCTTTAATCCCTAGCTAGTCTCTCCTGGAGGCCTTTCAGACAAGTGGGATCAAGCAAGCCTTGAATCAGGAAGCTCTGAAGTGATATTGAAGGAGAATGGTGAGTGATAAAAGTCACTGCACTGGTTTTCAGGGTAGCAAGCAGAAGAAAGCTCTGACTGTATGAGAGGCAATGGAGAAGTCATCCCATCAAGAAACTGAGTGAAAAACAAGTTGGCAAATAAAGTGCATTTACTAAAAGACTCTTAAAATGTATACCTTCATATTCATGAACCACTCATGGTCTGGAAAGGGTTGAAAGTGTAGATTTTGACAGCAGTGAATTTTTAATAAATCAGCCTACTGTAGAAAAAAAAGAAGTTTATTTGTCCCTTTATGAGGCTGTGTTGTCATTAAACCAGAATGTGCATTTTAGCTGAGGATACTAACTTGTTAACTCAATCACGAAAATCCTACTGCCAGAAAATGATCATTCTCTCAATTTTCCTGATGAGTGCATAGCAGCTGACTGAATAACCCAGATGTTTTAGTGCAAGGTAGAAGAGAGTAGTTTCAATGATTGTGTATTGAACAGTTTTTTCATCTCAGTTGCAGTCCTTTGCATTTGAATGAAATATGATGGGTTGGTTTTCATTTATGGCATTTAATGAAACACATCCTGATGATATCTTTAAAGTTAAGATGTTATCCAACACGTGGAACTGGAAGTTCACTAATATATCAAAGAGGTAATATATTCTTAATATTACCCGTTGGTAGTTCCCTATATTGGCTTCTAATCCAACATCTAGAGTTTATATTAATACTATTATGTTTGCAGGGATACTTTAGCTATACACTTGATGTCACCATAACTTCTCAGAAGTGTTACTCTTCATGTACTAATGGGGTGCAAATAAGTGGCTGAAATAGAAATGTGTTTGGAATTAATATTTCTGTCACCAGTCATATGAGTTAAATAGATGATTTACTTCATTACATTCATTATCTTCTGCAGAAAGGCAAAAGGTTTCTATAGAAAAGCTCCTTTTCATGTTTGCCCTAAAAATTACTTTTAATTAAGCCACTTGTCTAAGAGAAATTCGATTTTGTAACAAAGAATGAAAGACATTGGTGAAGAAAGAATACTGGCAAAAGCAGTAACACTGCGAGAAACTGAAAACAAAATAAAAATAAAATTGAGTCAGAAATATTTGTCATTGCTGAATAATTTTTTCTGTTGTTATTAGAGACTGCCAAAGTATATTTTGGGCTTGTCTGGAAAGCTTTTCATATATGTGTTAAAACTCCACAATTTTGTGTCCAATGCCATGATTCAATTCATCAAAATGGTGAAAGCCTTTCAATATCTCAACAAAGACCAGAACAATAACTTTGTTGAAAATGGCAATGGTTAAAAATGTGATTTTTCTCTAAATAATAGTTGTGCACATTTCAATAGCACTAATGTAAGGGTCTATTTTTATATATACTTAAGGCCATATATAATTGTAATATAAGGCAATAACCACTGAATTTGCAGATATATAAGCAAAAAATATATATTTATGGAGGAAAAAGTCTGACAGAATGCGGTTATTTTTTAAAAACAGGTA
Source organism: Chaetura pelagica (assembly GCF_000747805.2). Taxonomy (NCBI): domain Eukaryota; kingdom Metazoa; phylum Chordata; class Aves; order Apodiformes; family Apodidae; genus Chaetura; species Chaetura pelagica. Next base: position 29,410 of record NW_009952691.1, read on the forward strand.
AAACTGAGAAAGAGTTTTCACTGCATTATGGTTCAAAAAAATGATATATTTAAAATAATAAAATAAAGATCCAGTCATTACTTATTTTCTATGTCAGACTGAATGGAAGAATTGCTGGAAATTGACTTGAGTTGTGGTTTTTGATACTTTCATTTTGCAGAGGGGGAAAAAAACAAACCAAACCAAACAAACCAGACCTTGTTTTGCTGTGGTTATGAACTATTTCTTCTTCCGAAAATCCCTAAAACAACTTATTTATGAGAACACCTCAAACAATGTGTTTATCTAGATCTTGTAATGTCTCAAAGATACAGAATCTATTGGGAATGAGGGTAGACCAAAGATCTATAACTCAGCTTTACTAAAAAATGGTGGTACCTTAATCTTAAGGTATATATTAAATAGTGAAAATTGTATACCTAGGCTCCATAAAGAGAGAGGAGAATTTGAGAAGGAAAAGCAGCAAAGATGTACCTGTGATTTTTTTCCTTCAAGTCATCTTCTGAGTGAAGCAGATGGTGAAGGAGGTAGCCTGCCATATTCCTAATTAAAAAAATTATCATTGTGAATTATGGGACCTCAACTTTGTTACATGGATTCAGAGAGTCTATAGGACTGAGCATTTTGGGAGAAGCAAAAGGAAGGAAACCTTACTTAAGTTTCTCAGTGGGGTTTAGACATTAAGCTACTTGCAGAACCTGGGGTATAGGAAGTCGCACATGCACCCACATGCTAAAGATCTTGTGCCTCTAAGGCCTCCAGGCATGTCCCAGGGTCAAACACAGGCTGCTTTAAGGTTTTGCATGGAATCAATCTAGTTTTATGCTACTTATGTATGGAAATACTTGTTTGAACTTCAGATTACATCTGGTGTAATATTGTGTATCTCATGACCATGAAAAAAATCCTTCATTTCACTCTTATTTATATTTAGAACTGATCCTTTATCTGGTCTAACTTAGTATTGCTCAATATTTTCAGTGTAGCTCATAGTGATTTGTGGAAGTGTCAAATAGTAAATTGTGGGATACCCAGTTGTGGGGGCTTTGTATACATCTTCACTGCATACCTGAGCAATCCACTTAGCTTTAAAATGCAATGCTGGCTGGTTACTCAGCTGCCAAAGGACTATGATTGCTCAGATCGAAATGACTGACTTGGTTGTCTGCATGTATTACCAGTCTCCAGCAACTGTATTAGCAGTCCAAAAGGCTGTCAAACTGATAAAAATTTAGCATAGAACATGCTAAACTAGATGAAAATAAATTACTATAACTTTTCACTTGGCATTCTGGTCTCCAGTAGGATCTACTTTCAGGTCATTCACTTTTAATAAAACTTCAAGTAAAAGCTTGTATCCAAGATACTGAAAACACGAGAGGACAAAAGCTGGCCAAACACAGCTGAACTTAAAATAGCTAAATCTAAAAGGAACAAAAAGTAATTGATAAAATAGGTTTTTTTCTGCCTATGCTTTTAATTCTGGCTACAGAGTTCCATAGGGTATGCCAGAAATTTTGATACAGGAAAGAATGGGGTTTGGCACATTTGAAATTATGCTGATCTCTTACTTTCCCTCAGTTCTGCATGTTGTTCCATGAGATGTTTGCTAATGACTTGGTGATCTATGCAGCAAAGACATTGATATACTTTTTCAGTGTTTTCCTTAAGAAACTCAGAAGAAAAGAGACACTATTAGCCAGTTAGATTTAAATTGAAAAAAGGTCTCTCCAAAAGAAATTAATAAGAGAAAAATCTAATGGGGTTGTTGTTCTTATTTTCTCATTATTAATTTTTTTTAATTATTATTTATGTATTTATTTTCACTCTAGGAGTCTACCAGAGTCTATTTTAACACTATGTTTTACCTGTTAATTGATTGTTGCATGTTGAACACCAAATCCAGTTCGGTCTATAATAAATGCCATGGTTTAATTCTGTCTGTCTTATTCTGAAACATGAGCCTGATAGTAGTGATGCTGCAATTGAAAAGGACAGAAGAATATAACCAAGCTAAAAATAACTTCAGGTTAAAAATGACCAAAATGCCCTCAATAATATGTTTTAGTTTTTGCTTTTAATAGGTACTATACTTAATGTTCCATCCATATTTTCATTATAAATGCTGTTATTGAGGGATTTATAACCCAATTTAATCAGTGCCTGGTTGAAAGTGTAGGTCTACTTTCAGTTTAAAGTGCCAAAATGCAATTTTTGGGATGTACAAATGAGAAGAAGCCATTATATTTAAGTTGTTAAGATGTATTTATTTTATGATTCAAAAGTGCAACTGATGCTATGAAGATAATTCACCTTCAGACTCTTTAAAAAAGAAAAGTAAATAGCAGTCATTTACCCTGATTTTTTTACCAAAATAAGGATGAGCAGTGGATGTGTTTACTAACAAATAACTGTAGTCTTGTATAATATAAAGTCAGTTTGAACCATAGAAGTTTCTGCTTATCTGGAAACTTGGGTTATTTATTTTTTTTCTCTTCAGTATTCATGTAACATGGCAATAGGAAATTCTATACTTAATATATATGAATAAAGGGGAAGGAAGAATTTTGGAATTTATATTTCTACATGTGACAATATCTTCAGCAAACCAAGTAAATGATGTTGCTTGAACAAGATAAATGTCTTTTGGAACTGTTATTCATATTCCAGAAATTTCAGTCAGTGCTAAAATGCGATGAAATGTATTTAATTATATGGTTATTGAAAGACTCTGGTGACATGACACTTGGAAAGAAAAGACTGATAAAAAGTGAGGAGGGAAGAAAATACACAAGCAAATATAAACAAATAATGAACTGCCCTCTAAAACAAGATAAATGCAGAAGAAGAAATAAATAATTTCAGGGAAAAGAATAAAATTAGAGACAGTAAAGAATCTGGAGAGCAAGAAAAAAAAAAAGACTTCAACTCTTTTCACCTTTTGATTGTTTTCTCTGTGGACTTGTGTGCAAAAAAATGGTACTCTGGACACTGAGATACAGAAATGCTTAATGGATGTATTTCAGATGAAGTTTCTTTTTGGATGACTGTTTCCATTCAAAAATGGTGCCGATGGATTAGTTTATTATGCTAATTATTTATTTATTTGTTTGTTTTTTTCCTTTTCTCCAAGACCAGTGTTTTGTCATGGGCAAGGAGAAATTCAGCTATTTATACAAGAAACTGGAAACTACATTAGAATTTACAGACCACTGAGTTGAAAAGGCTAAGCAGAGTAACAGCATGCTTTGTGAAAGGCAGAACACTTCTGAGGTATGGTTTTCCTCCTCTGATTTATACCTACTCTCCTGTCATCCAAGGGAGTGTTTAGTCATTCAGCTGCCACTGTCTCTATATATTGGATAGCTGCTTTTAAAATTCCAAAAGTACCAAAACAGGTTTTCTAAACTGAAGTTATGTCATGAATAAAGGATTTAATTTGAAATGTTTTAGCTAGATTTCTTGACAGAATTCATGAGAGGATATCCTTGTGCACAACAACAGGAAACTAACATGGTTTTTATTCATTAATATTCCCTTGGTAAATATGGGATATTGCTTCACCTAACCAGAAGAGTTTCAACTTCTTTCACTCTATTTGCCTTAGGGCTTTCTTTTAAGTATTACAGAACTTCAAAGCCTAGGAGCCTGGATCTTCTCTGGTGTTGAAGTATATCAGATATTGCATGCAAAGTCAAGCTGCCGTAATCTGAGAAAAAAAGCCTGATCCTACATTTTTCATTCAGCCTAGGGCTATCTGAAAGTGAAAAAGAAAGCTCTGAGGCTAGATAGAGTTGTAACAAAAGCTATTTTTTTAAAAAAGGTAAGAATTATTGTGCTTGATATTCTGCAGTCCAAGTTCTTAACTTGAAGCTTCAAAAAGATGAAGTGAGAAAAAAGTTATACAGACAGAAAATGTCTTCTGGTATATACTAGAAATGTTGTGGTCATTGGAGGTTACTTTTTTTAATGTGTTCTATGCAGTAGTGCAGCAAACCATATGAGATCAGGTGTAACATGCTTTACAGTCAGATAATTTTCTTTCAGCCTCAGACAGGGTTATGACCAGCAGTACACATACATATAACAATAAAAATGTCCTGTAAATAAATTGTAGTTTTAATTTCTATTCATGGTAAGAGTAACATATATTTTACCGAATATATAAAATACTAAGCCTTGGAGACAACACAAAGGACGTTAGGAAAAGATAAACTCTTCAGAATCCTAGTGGTTTTTATGTTTAACCATAAACCATGAATAAGTGTATTCATGTGTATTTCACATTGCTTACTGCTGCTTTACTACTGTTATCAGTTAAAGTTTCATATCAGTAGAACCATAAGCACAATTCAAAAAGAATTGACATGAGGTTATTGCCACTAAAAAATATATAAATTAAAAAGCAAAACAGAACATGCAATTTTCTATGATGTCCCACAGGGCTTACAATTAATTTCAGATAGAAATTGAAATTAAATTACACATTATAGTCAGTAGAGACTTTTTTAGGGAACTCATCAATAGGTAATTTTTCTGAAGGGTATATTTACAATTGCACATTGATGAAATACATGCGTTATAATGCAAATACAAGGAAGAGAATCTGGAAAATAACAAAAGAGCCATTTCTTCTCACAGTAAGAGTATTCCAACTTTTCTGTATATTCTTAATCTTTCAGGCATCTTCTTCCTGAAAATATAATTCCAAGTGCACTAAAGCTCTTTGGAAGATTATAATTACCTTCAATGGTTTTCAAGAAGGACCTGAGATAACAGAGAATTCTTCTACAAGCAGGTGTGAAAGACTGTTCCTATCTTATTTACTCACATTTTATAGAACAGTTAATAACTTGGAGTGTAATCAAATATAATTTTCCCTGATTTTACACTTGAATCTAATTCCACTGACTTGAGTGGAGGAGATCCTGCTCTGTACTGCTGTGAAGGAAGTTATCAGAACACAAGTTCCCAAAATTTTTTACAAGGTTTTTACTTATGTCTCTGCTGCTAATTTTCTTCTAGTTATTCTTACCAAACTTTCATTTTTAAGTTGTACTTTAATTATCTAGTAAGTAATTTAAGTTTATGAGAACATTACCTATGTACTTAAACCTTGTTGTTTTTAGAAGACCTAAACATGCTAAAAAAATGTTTAACTTTTTCTAATGAGGAGTGCTTTCACAATCTGATTCTTAAATTAGATTATCCAAAAAGTTTAAAAAAATGTTCAGAGCTGAACTCTTCTCAATTACAACTTAGGGCCTAAGCATTACAAGTTACCAAGACACTATCAATTTCAATTGGTCTCCATGCTCTCTGTGCTGGAGTTATTGGTGGGGGAACAGTGTAATCATCCTGGAAATTCTCACTTGGCAACACCTCCACTGACCTCACGGAAGGGGACTGTGTGCACATCATCCACCTGCATAATTTGGTCTGTTTCAAGAAATGGCATATCTACCCATCTACCTGTGTGTATGTGCCCATAATTTTATCTTCTGTAGAAGTAAGTGTCTTGAGTACCACATTCAGCTCTTCAAATAGAGGGTTGCCTGCTTGTTTCACCAGGAAGAGTAATGCTTGTTAGATATGAAGTGTTTTGTGTGTTTATTTTTTTTCTGTTGTTATTGTTTTAATATCTCAGTTTGGAAGAAGTTCAGCCAAATTCACATTTCTCCAAGCTTCTGAAATTCTTCAGAACCACTGGTTACAGCAGAGCAAGTACCTCTAGCAGGGAAATCTGAATGACTATTTGGCTTCAATAGTTTCCTCCTAGTATTTGTTGTTATCCATTTTCTTCTCCTCTGAGTCTCTTCTAGCTTTTAAATAAAATCAAGATACATAGCATGCACTCCTCCACTCTTATAAGCTAGTACAGAGAGAAACTAGATAATTTGCTCTCAGTAATCCACACTGGTGCATATTCATGTGGTAGGCAGCATCTATGTGATTAGATTACTTGAGTATTTGTTCCATTTCTTCACTGGAAACTGAAGGTGAGCAAAATACAGCTGATGATCTTTCTTTCTCTAAAATAAAACAGCATACAGTTGCAATTTTCCAGCTATACAACATTCCTAATACCTCCTGCATATTCCTGTTTCAGATATTTTTAATATTTCTCTTAATTATGTTACATTAAACAACACAATTTAAAATATCCAATATATCTGAGTACATTCTATCTATCCTTTTTTTTCTACCTATTTCCACATCTCATTCTTTTTCCCCTCTCTTCTTGGTGTTAAGTGTGTGAACAACTCAGTCAGAATTGACTTCTGAAGAAGCTTGATTTATGTTTGACTGACAGTCTAATTTGTTATTCATATTTGCTAGTCAAAACTAATACTTTCATCCTTGATTAGAACTTTGACCCATGAATTGTAATGATTAAATGAATAAGATCACTGTGTGTATGACACTATTTAATGTCAAATTTCACTACTTAAAATATCAGAATATTCTCCTAATTTAAACACCGAATGTGGGAAAATGGTAATCTTTGGACGAATGCAGTTGTTTCCCTTGGTACAGAAACCTTTTGAAACTAGTTTTTGGATAAATTCTTTGGGTATTTAGTAGTCTGAAAAAAAAATTTCTGATCATCTTCCTGAGTTCCAAGAGACATAGAAAGACATTATCCACTTATCTGCATTTAACAAAGCCTTTAAACCACTTCATTAAAACCTTTCACTAAACCACTAGAAAGAAGAAACTCACTGGTTCTCACATCTCTGTAAAATATTCTGCACCTGCTTTGGCTGGTACTGACTACCAAGATTCCATGGAGAATATTCCATCATTTTTATTCAAGTAGCACATTAAATTTATAAATAATAAAAACTGATTTAAGCCTGAACTTTTTCACCAGTTCTGAAATTCCACCAGAAAATATTTTATTAATCAATTTGCCCTTTATCTTTGAGCCTCTAGTCAGCTTCCTCTTATCCTCTCATTTCTTCTATGTAAATGTACTGCACCCTTGGCAGTAACTTTTTTTTTTTTTTAAATACTGGTAACTTTTAGTGAACTCACTGGTCTGACACAAATTTAAGAAGCAGTGCTTCAAAGGAAACCACTCTCTGGATTTGGTAGAAAAAAATTCTGGTATAATGAATTGATGTCTTTTTGCTGATTTTTTACTATATTTTACAGTATGTAATTTGAAAAATATAAGTATAGTAAATTGCATTACATTTCTTCCTACAACAACCAGATTTTCTCTGCAAGCTATTCTAGGGAATCATGATAACTCACTATGATTTCTTTCGAAACTGTACCCACTATTCACTCAGCTCATTGAATGAAAGTAATAATGTTAGACTGC
>NW_009952691.1:36763-65271 GCF_000747805.2 Chaetura pelagica
GCAGGAATGGCCTTCTGAGAAGTAAGAGCCATGTAAATATAACTTTTAATTTTTGGGCTGGATTTTTGCACTTTCCTAGATTCCAATTAAACTTCTTCAAGCAACTCATAACAGATCAGGATGGAGAAGTTATATAACAGATTATAAATATTTGGGGGCCTTGACAGACTTGAGAGGTGGGCCCAGGCCAACCTCATGAAGTTGAACAAGGCCAAGTGCAAGGTCCTGCACCCAGCTTGGGGCAATACCAAGCACCAGTACAGGCTCGACAGAGAATGGATTGACAACAGCCTGGAGGAGAAGGACCTGGGAGTTTTAGTTGATAAAAAGCTCTACATGAGCCATCAATGTGCACTTGCAGCCAGAAAGCCAACTGTATCCTGGGCTGCATTGGAAGAAGTCTGGCCAGCAGGTCTAGGGAGGTAATTCTGCCCCTGTACTCCTCTCTTGTGAGATTCCTTCTTGAGTGCTGTGCCCAATTCTAGAGCCCTCAACATGAGAAGTACATGGAGCTGTCAGAGGGAGTCAAGATGAGGGCCACAAAGAGATCAGAGGGCTGGAGCACCTCTTCCTGAAGACAGGCGCTGCTCATCCTGGAGGGGAGAAAGCTCCAGGAAGACTTTATAGCAACCTTCCAGTACCTGAAGGGGGCCTACAGGAAAGCCAGGAAGGGACCTTTTACAGGGGTGTGTACTGATAGGATGAGGGGTATTGCTTTTAACTGGAAGAGGGAAGATTTAGGTTAGATATTAGAAAGAAATTCTGTACTGTTAAGGTAGTGAGACACTGGCACAGGTTACCCAGGGAGGGTGTGGATGCCCTCTTTGTGGAAGTGTTCAAGACCAGGCTGCATGGGGCTTTGAGCAACCTTATCGAGCGGAAGGTGTCCCTGCCCATGCAAGGGGGTTGGAACTAGATGATCTTTAATGTCTCTTCTGACTCATAACATTCTATGATATTATAGGATTTTCCTGCAAAGGCCTGAGCAAATTCAGCATGGATCTACCACAGAGCAAACCATGAGAACTCTGCCACTCTGTCTTCTGGTGCCACCCAAACTTAAACATGATAAAACTACTTATGCTAGTGACATTAAAGCAGAAATTTGTTCCAGTACTTCCAGTCTCCTTGAGAGAGCGAAACATTCCCAAATGGCTAATCTATTTGAATTGACTTAGGTGAACCTTAAGACTTATTTCAAAATCTTTTGTTCACCCTCCCATCAGCTTGCAATAACTCTTGTCTTCTGGAAGCTGTTGCTATCAATGTAATTTAGATCAGCCTAGGTGACTGTTGTTAAGATGCATAAATGAAACTCAGCTAGCCTCAGAATTAAGTAACAGAAGTACTTCTTTTATCAGTCTGCCTCTTTTTCCTTGCCTATTATCTTGTAAAGTCTCATTTTAAAGCACTATATGCAGTAGCTTTTAAAATTTCTTTTTTATTACCATTCCACAACCTCCACTCTAAATTTTATTTATTTTCATTAATTCTCCTTTCCTTTGTTGTTTTTGCTTCCAAGTTGTGCACAAGACAGTGTCCCTCCTTCCATTTTGTAGTAAGTCCCTTAAAACACTCAATTTAAAGCTTTGTTCATAACCCTAGCCCCATTTTTTCACTCGGAAGGCTGTATCTACTTTGTAGTTATGAGAAGTGGCTTGCTGTATGCATCATCATTTACTGTAACCTACTTATATCGGATTTCAGGGTATTAAAACAACATCATTTACAGGAGGTTCACAGACTGCTCACAGAAGCAGGTGAACTGTGGGCAGAAGATCTCTCCTACCAGTTCTGCCTCCATCATGCTAAGATGTGGCAGAGCAGACTGCTATGTATTTGCCCTAAGTTGCTGGAGCAAGATGCCCTGAAATTAATTTGTCAAAGTCCACTTCTAGATGATAAATGCAAGATAGTTACTTCAGGTTCCTGTCTATAATGAGTGGGAGGATAGTTTCTACAGTGCTCTGGAAAACTGGTTAATGATGACAAGCAAATGATTAAATGTCACCAAAGCACTAGGAAAAAGAGTTTTCAAAAAAAGTAGAAATGGTTCCAAGTCAGGAAACTATCTGGAATTAGGAAAAGTTTTTAATTTACCTGAGCAATTAATTTAAGCTGTCATAACTAAACCCTATGCTGTTGGAGATTTTACTTTGTGCAGATGGTTATAAAAGTGCTCATATACCACCATTTCAAAAGAGGAAAATTTGCTTGAAAAGGTTTAGAGTTAGTTCTTTAGCTCTGACAGACTGGAACAGTTCTATTATTGCCTCTGGACTTTGCAGGATTTATACCTGGAAAGGTGTGGACCAACAGTTTCTAACACATCATTTTCCAACACAAAATTCTGAATTGTGGTCCCTAACTATTCCCACATTCTTTTTTTCATATCCATGCTTTATGACTGTTTAATGTTATTTATTTGAATTGGGATTTATATTGTTGTGTGTTTGGTTTTTTTTTTCTAAATCAATGTATTGTTGTTACATGTTTTTTTTTTAATCTTTTCAGAAAAAAATGTCATAAACAGTTAGAAAGCCAAATTCATTCAGTAACTTATATGAGTAGACTATTGCAAAATAATTTCTCCACCTACAAACTAGCATTTGAAAAAACGGATGTTTGAAACATAATTTATTTTAAAAACAAATGTTTCAGGAAGAATATTTGCATGTTTGTATGCATGTACATATAGGTATGCTTCTATGTAACAGATAGGGAGAGGACTTCCATTGGCTCATTGACTTCAGCTCTACAGGACTAATGTATAAACTTCATGCAAACCTTTATGGTGAAGAGTAACTCTTGCTTTAAAAATAATGTTGTTTGTTTTTTTTTTAATTAATAAAAAAGTTTTTATGTGCTTTTAACTTGCAATCCAGTTTTCATCTTTAGTCAATGTATTACAACTTTTCTAATATAACAACATAATTGCTTCTTGATCTACAAGACACTAAAATGTTTTCAATATTAAAAACATTGGGGTGATACCTTCAAAGTTGGTAAAGTGTTCTCCTAGGAAACAAATGCATTTTTAGGACAGCATAGAATTAGTATGTGCTGTGCTGCCACATGTAAAATGTTTATTGTAATTGTCTCTTCTATACAAACAATACATTCTTATTAAAATAATAAGAATAATTAATTAATAATAATAAACAACAATAATAATAAATATTAAAATAATTTCACCTCCACAAACTGCTAGTTTGTGTTCAAACCAGTTCAGCTGGAACAGAGAAAATCAGGCTGAAGATATCCCCAAATTTTATTCAAAATACTGCTGGTGACTTTTCCATTCCTGTACTTTAAGAAATGCAAACAATAGAGACCAGAACATCTAAAACATAAATAAATAAAATTCAATCCTTCTTTTCTGCTGTTACATGCAATAAACACCATAAAGCATTATTGCAACACCATTTAATACTATTTAAGTGAGTTCAGCTGGTCTGATTCCTGCAATTATAGAGAGATAACATTGCAATGGTAAAAAGCTGTTCATTATGCTAGCATTTCAGTGAGATTAGGCTATTAAATGACTCACTTATTCATACTAAGAAAGAAAAAGCTCAGATCTTGTATAAACATTTAAATGTATGAAATAAGTAGCTTTTTGCTTATAATATATTTAAAGATATGCATTGTATATAGATAGATATGTATGTATATGGTTTGAAGTAAACATTATTAAATTTGTATTTTAAATGTCTGAGCTATTCTGTAGTGAGAAATTTCAACATTGGAAAGAATGTTTTACCTTACTTAGTTCCTTCCAATAGTGAAAAACAAATAAAGTCTTACTGATATGAACTTTACTTTTATAAACAAAATAAAACAAATAAATAAATAAACAAGCCATTTTGTGAGTACTGGAATTATACTACCATACCATTTACTTTACAAAGATTTGGAATCTAAAACAGTGTGTGCCTAAGAATGGAAAAGAAACAAAGATAGATACAAATAACTAAATACACATGCTATTAATTAAAATAACTACCTAATGAACAATAAAACAGTGCCAAATAGTGTCTAGCATGTAAGTGTCTCAGGAATATAATAGTTTTTTTTTTCTTTCTTTCTTACAACTATTAAGCAGAATTCAATTATGTTATGTACATTGATCAAATGCTTTTCATGATGTAGCTGTGTCTGAGAATACATGTGTAAAAAGTCTTCTCTCATCCCTGAAAACCTGACATGAACCACCCTTAGAATTAAAGCAATGTCTGTTTATAACAGCCAGCAAGAGACAGAAAGTAGAATAAACATTTCAGAGCTTCAGTGATTCTTAATCCCTCTCAGTTGGGCTTTAAATGCAACTGTCTATAGAGAGCAGTCTTTTAAGTGACTATTGTTTTTTTTCATTTTCTTTTGTTTTGTTTCTCTTTTAACAGACCAATTATCTAAGACACAATTACATACTTTACAATCTGTGTGTTATATGGCTTTTAACATTGAAAACTGTTTCATTTAATCCTATTGCTCAAACAGCTATTTGATACTTATTCCACTGCTTCATAATCACACATATTTATTGTCATATTCAAACACACTGAAATCTTAGACGTTCATCCTTCTTGTCTCCAGTAATACATTGTAGTCTTACAGCTATTTCTGTTAATGGTACTTAGCACTTCGAAGTCTCTGGGTATAATTTTCTATCAAAACCTCTTTATCACTGGCAAGTCTTGGAGTTTCTTTTTTTTTTCTTTTTGAATACACTTGTCAAATTGGATTTCTGACCTTGGGAGAAGTCCTCTGCAGAAGAGATGGTCTATTATGTACCATAAAAACGAAAGATGTGAGCCTGGTCCTCTCCTCACTTACAGGGTAAATTTCTAACAAGCACTTCCAGCAAGTCCCTGGGACCATTTTAGCACATAATTTGCCAGCTGCGCCAGCTGGCTGAAGGTAAGGAAGCTACATCCACTTGGCTGCCAGCAAGATCTCTGGAGAAAAGTGCAGGCCAATTTTTCCACATGAAAATTCAGGCAAGCTTTGTGTGTGGGTCATCTCTGGATATCAAACCAGCAAGTGGAGACTATACAGCACTACTAGCAAGTCAGAGAGTTATGCCTGATTTTAACTGACCTTAGAGGTGTTTTTTGGACTGAGAATCTGAAACAAACCTCAAAGAGGAGGTATTCCACATTGATCAGTCTCTGTGGTTTCAATTTCCTTTACAGAAAGGAAATTGTCTATACAATAAATGGATAACATAGCATACACAGATTTTATCCCCCCACCCCTTCCCACATACAGTATGCACTATTGCAGAATCTGAAGGAAAATAACTTCCCCTTTAGGTTTAGTATTACAATTTCTGATGCTGCTCTCATTTACTTTTCAATATTTAAAAAAATATAAACCTTTGAGTGATTAGGGAAAATAATCTGCCACATGTAATTTGAAGAAGCTGAAGTAAGAATCATAGAATCATAGAATCCTAGGGGTTGGAAGGGACCTCGAAAGATCATCTAGTCCAACCCCCCCTGCCAGAGCAGGGTCACCTAGAGTACATCACACCTGAAGTTGTAAGCATTCTACTGAAATTTCTGTAATGTAGCTTTATTTGATTTACTTCAACTATCTAATTGGATTTGATAACAGAAACAAAGACATTTTTTATTAAATTCTGTTTAAAATCCTTTAAAGAATACAAAACTGCCTAAAAATCAGAGGAATTTTAAAGAGAATAATAGTTAGGTCTGCAACTGAGCTATTGATGTGGCTTCAAAAGGTGCTTGCAATCCCATTCTCTATGTTCCTAAATGTAAAATCAGATTTGGGAAAACAAACAAACAAACAACAAACAAAACAAAACCATAATCAAACCAAACAAAAAAACCCAACAAAACCAAACAAAAAATACCCAAAACAAACACACAACCTCCCCCCCCAAAAAAACACAACAAAAAAACAAACCCAAACCACCTTTATATTATAAGTTTAAAAAACGGAGTTTTCAAAAACTGTAATAACTGTAAAGATTCAATACCTACACTTATCAAATATTTTTTAGCTTTGATGGGCAATTTGAATGAAGCTGTTGACCCCTTATCTTTTAGTGAGGTGGTTAATATTATAAACAGTTCATACAGATCACAAAATTTGGCCTCAAACTCTTATTACAGCAGAGGTTAGAATATCACAGTTCTACTTGGCTTCTTTTAAACCCTTCTGTGACTGATCAACTGGGGTATGGATACAGATATAGCAAGCCACCTCCAGGTTGAGCCTGGATTGCTATCAAGGTTTCCTTTCTTATCCCTCTATCCTGACTTCTTTCACTACTATGTAAATTTTCCATGTTCCCCAAGATGCAGACTGAAAGCACCTGGGAGCCAAAGGGCCCATTACAGACCTGAAATATTTGGGCCCATCTCTACTATGTATTACTCAGATCACTCAACATTCTGCAAAATATATGAAAACACTGAACATACTGATTAAAAGCATTTATACAGAAATGCAACAAAATATTAACATTAATTAGCATAATTAGGTAGACTTTGAGGATGTTAAGTGAAAAAGAAAAGGGGAAACCAAACTTTTGGACCTATCCAAAGCCTTTAAAATTTTCTGCGAATGCATACAAATCCCTATTTTCTAGGGAATTTTCTAAGGAATTTGTAAGGTCAGGCTATCCATTAAAAAAATTGAATCTTCTTACCTTCAACCGAAGAATGTATTCAGAAGATTTCATCTCTTCATACATCTTATCAGGAAATAATGAGATGTAACATTTCATAAATTATAAAACAAGCATGGGTTTTTAAGTGACATTACTTTCTTTTGCAGATCAAGGCAAAGATCGAGGTCCCGTAGTTCTTAAATGTTAACAACTTTCACTCTAGCCCTGTAGTTCAAAATTTCCAGATGTTGAGGAATCCTGTCAGACTGCTCAAAGCCCCTACGTCCTGAACAGATGGCAGAGTTTAACGGTCTAGTGTTTGCATAGAAATGTGACTGAGTGCTCCCACCCTGCCATGCATGCTTTGTGCAGCAGGAAGCTAGTTCTGTATGTAATACACTGGAGCCCCGTCAGTTTCACAGAAGATTATTTGTAGAGTCAATCTATGACCAGAATGTGTCAGATTCATTGTGTACATGCTGGCTATTTGCCCTGAGCAGGTGCAGCAGTTCTGGTATGTCTCTATGTGTCATTATGCACAGGATTTCCCAGATGTGCAGGGTGGAAGCTGACAGCATATAGCCTCCCATCTCATCACATGGCACTGGGGTTTTGTGCCACTGTTCACAGCAGGAGTTGTCTGTGCCCTGGCATTTTTCAATTTCTTCTCTTCCTTTCTGTCTCTAAAAATAAATTGTTGAGGACTTCATCCATCTAGAGACAAGTGTATATTTTATTTCCACTGTCTCTTGGCAGAGTTGTGTTAATTGTGAGAAAATGCCTGACTTAGAAAGCTTGAAGGAAAATACAGAAGCAACCTGATAAATTCTAATTAATATGATATTGAGGGTCATGGTATTTATTTAACTTTTATCGACAGTTAATGATAAACTGTTCTGAGCAGAGGTCTGAGTAGAAAGCCAAAGTTCTAGCCAAGGTAAGTAAAAGAGCCCAGTCAGCTTAAAGAGGCCATGCTGCAACCAAAGCTAAAATCTGAGGACCACTCTGAGTAGTTTCAAAACTGAAGCCAGTGATAATGGCTTAGGACTCTATTGATACCTGGAAAAATAAATATTGGCTTAGATCTGTTGTGTTTTGACTGTTCCTGCTAAAATAATTTCAGGTAAAATACTAGTTTTCATGTCTTGAATAAATGGATGCATCACACACTTCAGAATTACAGGTCCAGTCTCCCTGTCCTGGAAAGTTTTACATTTTGTTCAGGTTTCAGTTCATGAAAATAGGTAATTTTTGTGGGTATACTGGAGCACACAGATAAAATGGTGGATAAATTCTCCAGGCATGGCACACACAGATACAAAGGTTGTGTGGAATACACACAATGTGCCTGCTTCTTGAATAGCGGTGATTGTGCTAAAACCACCACAATTAGCGTGTATGCTACTTAAAACAAAAAGCCTCTTTTGTCTGGAAGATGAAGAAAGGCTAAGACAAAA
This sequence comes from Chaetura pelagica, assembly GCF_000747805.2. Lineage (NCBI taxonomy): Eukaryota > Metazoa > Chordata > Aves > Apodiformes > Apodidae > Chaetura > Chaetura pelagica. The sequence continues at coordinate 44,864 of NW_009952691.1, forward strand.
GGACCTGGCAGTTCAACAGGAGATTAGGTTGCCTAAGGTTGAGCTGCAAGTGAACTGTAGTCTTCAAGTCTACAGAAACAATTTTTGTTTGCCTCTGTTTCCAGGAGCTAAAAAAAAGAAGGCTGAAGAAAAGACCAAAGCATATGAAATTATGTGTATATTTATTACACAGACAAAACATCTTGGCTACCCATTTCTTACTGCAAAACTGCTAAACTTGTTTCCATAAACTTTTTCTCAGGATGGAAATTCTAATGTTATCTTGATGATTTTTTTTTAGTAATACCATTTGTTTTAGAAAGAAAACCTACATTAAAAAACTGTGTTTCTTTTTCAGGTTAATTTGGAGCTACAGTTCAACAGATTATACAGAAGAATATAGTCTAAGTTACTGAAACTTCTTGTTTATTTATATCAATTATAAGCTTATAGTCAGTTATCTGGTTTAGCAGATTTCTCTTTTCTGTGCCAACTCCAGAAACACTAGGAAAACCATCACTTGTAGGATCTGTGGATCTTCATAAGAGAGTGGAGTTTAATTTGGCAGAAATTAAATGTACATAATATTATAATCTACAAATTCAGAAGTAATAGTGCACCCATAAACAATGTAGTCATTCAGGAGCTATAGAACTGCAAATATCATAGAATCATAGAACCATAGAATGGTTAAGGTTGGAAGAGACCTTAAAGATCTTAATTTTCCAACCTCCCTGCTACGAACAGGGACATCTCACTCTAGACCAGGTTGCACAAAGCCTCAAAACCATAACTGTGAAGAAATAAATGCAATTGAAATGCTTTCAGACAGTGAGGTATATAGTTCCTGAAAGGCATAATAATGCCACTGTTTTTTCTTGCTACTGTTTGTTCTGCATGTAAATCATACTTGCATTTCTGCATTCACTAGTTGCTCCACTGGTATAGGTTCATTGCCTCAGTAACTATAGTTGCATGCTACATACCCTCACTTTTCTGGGCTGTTCTTACTACAGGGAAACTGCTCTCAATTTATACTATAAGAGAAGGCAAAACAAGCACATCACATGCAATTTACCATTTTACTAAATAATTCGTAATCACATGGAAGTGCTTTTTGTGTATTCTGTATTACCTTTTTTCAAAATGTTTCTTTTCACAGTACCATAAGAGACAAAAAAAATATTTGTAATATTTTTGACTCAACAGAACTTGGCTTGTTCATTTACTAGCAAGAGCCAGTGTTGAGCTTGCAGACTGACTTTCAAGTAATTTAACCGAAAAAAGAAAGTCCTGATACATGTCTTCTCTCCTTCAATTTCAGAAGTAGTTCAAGCAATTTCTAAAGCAAGATTTGCTTTAGCAAGATTCTGTTTGCTTTCTATTCTCTATCTGAAAATTACTATTTAGCCATACAGGTCCCGTTGGGTTCTGTTGTCAATGAAGTATGCCATTAGAAAGGAAGACACACATGCAAGTATTGGAAGGAAATACTCAGATGACAAAATTATTTTGAAAGCACAGATTCAATGTATATAAACACAAATAGAAAATATTCTCCTAGAATTGGAAGTCAATCACCTCCTGAACCTGGAGTCTAGCACTACTGTTATATCATAGTAAACAAAAAAAATTAACCACCCACTCCCCAGTGCCCCAAAGAAACAGATTAACAGAAACTTGTGTGAGTGTGTAGGATACACAGGACACAATATGATTTTAATGATGTAGGATTTGGAGGAAGGAGATTTGCGTTCAGAAAATATAATGAAATGACACAGAATACACGTAGAAGAATCATTAGTATGGCCTATTTCAAAATTTATTGGTTTTTAGCCATCTGAATTTAGTATATAGTGCTTTCATATATATATATTTGTGAGTGTGCAGATGTGTTTGAACATATAGATATATATGGCATACGTATACATTTTTTTTATAGAAATGTGTTTGATCTTGCCACCCTTTGTGTTCCCACTGGTCAGCCATGCTAATGTAACCATACCTGAATAGAAAATGAACTCCAGACTAAAGTAAGCGGTAATGTTCTGTTCCTCTTTCCTTATTTTTAATAGAAGTACTTAATCCTAGTAGGAGACTGAAATGTTAGAGAGAAAGAACAATGTTTCAACATTGTGATTAAAAATATCTTCTACTGTAACAGTCTCTTTTATGCAATCTTGTAAAACAAAAAATACAGCATAGGAAATCTATTTGAAGGTTTAACACTCATATCCTAAATTGTGTATATGGCTTCTGCTTCCTAACCCACAAAGCCCAGCTGTGGGATGCAATGCATAAATGAATAAACACAGAAGAAAATGGTTTACAAAGGAAATTTGCAGTATTGTAGAATTCAGCATATTGCTGAAAATGGCTCACACTGCAAACTTACATTATTAGTTCTTTTATTGTGATATCTGTCATTTTCAAAACTGGGTCTGCAGATAGAGTGCCATATTAAAAAAAGTAAAAAAATAGATAAATGAGTCAAACATAGGATTCCTTTCCTGAAACAAGGGCTGCTTGAGCATTGTGGATGATCTGCTAAATGGAAGGTGCCACCTCAGTACCTCTTAGGTATACTCACCATGGCTCCTCTAGTTGTACATTGGTCTTGTCCCATTCCGTGGGTTTCAAGGAAGGTGAGTCTTTTTTTACCCCAAAAGTGTCCACAGTGAAAAAAGCCAGGGCAAATGTCCTAGAGGAACCACAGAACACTGCTCCATTGAGATCTCAGTACTTAGGTGCTAACTGCAGGCAATCACGAAGAGTTAATTCATGGTTACAACTTCTCTAAGCAATGAATGGAGGCAACTAGGGAAACGGCTGGGGGTTTGTAACAGTCTAACTTTTAGGAGAAAAGGAGAAAAAGAAAGAAAGGTAAGATGTAAAAGCAGATGAGAAGATAGGACTCTTTCATTCTAGCAAGGTCTTTTAGGGGTGTCATCCTGCTCTGCAAGCCCCTAACCTCATGTCGTGGTTCACAGGTGGTGGGTTCACAAGGATGTGATGCACTTTCACCCCTTTATAGTTTTCTGTCTCCCAGGGACCACCCTTGTGGTCATTATATGCAGTTGAGTTTTACAGTTGTGCAGTTGTTCTGGAAGGTTCTGGGGTTGGCAGCTGCTGCAGTCTGACATTCCAGAGAGCTCTGGAACAGGGTTGGGAGGGGCTTCTAAGGGTCCAAGGCAAGTCCTGGTGGTTGGCACATGCACAGAGCAGCTGCTAGAAATTTACCTAAGGAGGCAAACTAGAGACAAGTGGTGGGGAGAAGTGGGATATTCGACCACCCCACCTTGTGCTGTTCATTCTTGCCTAACACAGGACTCTGTCCTGAGTTGCTTGAGACACTTCAAGGGATGGTGTGGTTCCACGTACCCTTGCAAGTTACCAAACAGTCTGTGATAACATTACCATGTCCCTGGACTCTTGGATGCCACCAAGGGCTGTTGTCCTTATGCCGCCCCTGGGGTGCCTACAATGTTCCCACAGAAAAACTCTGATACTTTAACTCAAAAAGGACAAACTGCCAAGGGCCTAGTGAAATAAAAATTCCTATGCCTAGAGGTATAATATTTTTTTTTCAATGCATTTTTTGAAGCTAGGAGTATCCCACAATAAAGGCTGTCCTTTGCCACTAACCAAAAGAACAATTTAATATTAGGTCAATTAGAAAAAGCCATTGTATCATTGTATGTGCAGTAACATACTGTTATAATCTCTGAGTTACCATTAAATGGCTCTAATATGGCATAATAGTTCACAACCAGTGACTAGTACTCTGTGTGGCAGCATGCGTTGCAGCTACTCCATTTATACTTGGCTACAAACAATGCTATCATCAGTTTATTTCCACAATCACAAAAGCTGACTTCCCTCCCACTAGTACAGGGTGAGAAGAACACTTTTCTTTCTCCTGTGCAGATTAAAAATCTGAAGTAGAAGTGGTAGGATTCAAATGCCAGGAGAAAGTCTGACTTAGTTTGTTCCATCTTATATGATTCTACAAACCACTAGTTATTTTTACTATTGTTCTATTGCATGTTAATGCTTTATGATTATTAGGTACTACACCTCTTTTTATTAGATCTTGTAGATTCCAATGTATGTTTAGAGAACAGGTAAGTATTGCTAAGATCAAAAAGGAAACAATCATCCTATAACTAAAACAGGCAACATTACCTGAATTTTTTTTATTTAATTATAAAAATGATTTCACAGGTACATTCCAGGGCCACAGTGTGCAATAAGCTTTCAGGCTCTAACCTGCTGCATCTGGGATTAATTTTTGAATGCCCTTGAGCCTTGGTACTGTGTAGAACCTTGTGAAAAAAAAAAAAAAAAAGTTACAAACATCTTTAAAGAATCTTTCGCTTTTGGTTATAAAAAAAATAAATAAATCCATTAGCCCTGGAAATTTCTAAAATGCAGTTTACTGAAGAATGAAAAAAGTATTAATGGAAAGTATCATAACAACTTGGTCCTCTTACACTCTTTGTTGTCTCCATTGCCTGTTGCTGGAGACAGGGAAGTCTTTGGCGTACCTGGCTGAACAAAGCCACTATGACCACTGCTAAGTTCTTCTGGACTTATGATGATGATCAGTGATGGTGACTGTTTAGCCAGGTGGCATTAAAAATAGGGAATGAGAGGCTGTGTCCAAAAGAATCAACCAAGAAGGCCAAGAGTGAACAGGTAGTTTTGTTTCCTGACATTGTCAACTGATGCTGGGTTTCCTTCCACTTTTGCTTTGTGTTTAACCATTGGTCAGAGGCTAAGGGTAAGGCAACACAGCCTGCTCTAAAAGATTAAAGTAACATGTGTCCCCTTGCTTTGCCACCAAGGTTGCCTTCCATAGTAATGATAGCATAGTGAATACCTTTCACTTACCTCGTCCTTCTCATTTCTGTCTCCACATCTCCAGTTCCAGCCATTTTGCTATTCCAAGAACACTCTGTGGCCAAGCTAATAAATCTGATCAGAATAAAAGGTTGAAGTTAGAATCTGTATGCTGATCCCATCTAATCTGTGATTTTTCAAACAACTGTGTTAACCACTGGGGATTAGAAAAAAAAAAAAAGCAGAGGCTGCCATTTTGTGAGTCAGTATTGCTGGTAGAGTCAGCAGGTCATGAAACTCACCTAAGAAATATGACTTAAAGACCAATACATTCCCTCTGAAAAAAAAATTCAAAGGGTTTTTGTAGAATTTTTCTTGGATAATCACTTCATATTTTATATTTTGCTGATGGGTTTTTTTTTTCCCTTTTCTTTTTTTGCCTGCATTATTGGTTATATTACCAAAGTCTGTCATTAATTCTAGTTTTTCCACGGGTTTCTGATGGTCCAGGTCCAGGTCAATACTTCAAACATCAAACCTAGTTAGGTTCCTTAGTAGGGCCTAATGAAAGGGTTATATTAAGGATATTGAGCCATTTATTCCATCATTATTAGGAAAACATGCCATATTTCTGTATATTCCTGAATCAGGGGCTATTAACACAAGTTGAAGTGCAACTGGCTAATGAGATAATCCACTGTTATGTTGAACAGGGACTTCATCAGGATGAGTGATGGAAGTCGAAATGAAAAACAGAAAAAAACTAATAGGATGAAAACAGTGAATGGTAACAATTATATTGGGAATGTACTGTTAGGGAAATTCATGTTATGATCGTCACAGAATATAATATTTCTTATGAGACTTAATTAGATGCTGGTTTGTAATTCCTCAGATCTCTCAAAATGTAAATATTTTATAAGGTTTTTTCCTACCGAAATGGCACAAACCATAATTTGCTGTTATGCAAATGAAGAATATATAGATCTCAAAAAATAAGACAGATAACTGACTTTGATTCTGTAATTCTATGGGGAAAAAGCCCCAAATAATTCCGTTGTGTAGTTGGGAAAAGAGCAAAGCAAAGAAGCAAGCAAAGAAACAACATGGAAATTATGTCTGGATACTAAATAAATCCGCTTAACACAGGCTACTTTTATCTCTTGGTGAAAAAACTAAGATTTAAGTACTCTTCTAAATGCAAGACATATCTACTTTCTGAAAACTGCTAACAGCTAGAGTGTTTTAGATGACCATGCCTATAAAATACATACACAGTAAACAAAATTCAGACCCATATTCCCAATCTACTCTGAATTTACATGTTATTTTACTACAAATTTCACTGAGGTCTTGGAGGTTTTGCCCCTGCACAAGCAAGAGCTGGAGTCGTGTAATGTAAGTTATGATGCATTTAATCATACTTGCCTCCATCTTCCTCACTTTGTGCATTCCCCTCCTACCCCCAGGACTGCCAGTAGCTACCTAGCAGAATTCTGGGGGTGAAGAGCAAAACTGCAGCTCTCCTGCCAACAAGAAGACCAGACTGCAGCCAGCATCCTAACTGCTATCCGAAGAACTATGCAGTACACGGAAGAAGTAAACAGCTTCTAGCAAGGGCAAACTTATATAAATACAAAGAAAATATGAGTTTTCCCTTGTGCTGAGAACTTGATCATGCTCTTAGTACTACTTAGTGTACATCTTTGCACTACAGAATCACTCTTTTATATGCACAATTTAGTAAGTCTTTTACTAATAAGCTACTTCTGCACTTAATTATGGTATAGAAATCTAAGCTATTTGATAAGCAAAAAATTAGTAAGATTCTGGTGGTGACATAACGCACTGTGGAATAGTTTAAAAGACCTCTAACATATAATGCATACGTAACAATGTTTCACCACAGACAGAACCAGTATAGATATACTTGTATGCACATGGCATCAGCCCTGGTTCCGCTAATTACCGTAGTACATGCAGAACTTCAACCATATGAATAAACCTTCTATGAAACTAATCATACCTTCAGAATTAGATATGTACTTAAAATGCTAGTTAAGTCAATCCCTTGAGAATTCTTTTAAAAAGAGCTTCTTTTTGTATTTTTTTTTTTTTAATTATTATTTTGCTTACAGAATGGGTAACAATTGTTTTAGAGTAATATTTTAAAAGATCTCTCTTCTAGCTTCATGATTGTACTCTATAGATGCGAACATATTTAATAAAACAAGGTTAAAATCAAAACTGGTGTTTGCAGAACCACTTCTATCTGTATTTACCAGGATTTATGTGCTTTTGTTAATGTTATCAATGAAGTTACTGAACAAGTATGAGAAATCAAGTTTTTCTGATGCAGCAGTTTGTATATACTGAACCATTTTTTTAGGCCAGCTTTCCTACCAAGTAATTCTTATGCTGATCTTAATCCCTAAGGAAATGAAATTACTTCTACTTTGAAAATAAACCCCTGTGTAAGTTACAGGAATCCCAAACTTATTATCAGCTTCTGAAAAGCCAGATGTTCTTGACAAAGTACGTTCTCTGAGCCCACAGAGAGTGTGCTGCAGCTGACTGAAGGCATGCTGGGATGTTATAATTTTGTTCTGGTTGTTTTCCTAGCCAAAAGAACCCTAGGGTCACTAATTGTCATGATAAACACTTCTTCTGAACCCTTTATTATGAAAGCAAGCAATAAATAAAAAAATTAGCTACCATCCTAAAGCATAAACCAATGTGTAAGGGTGCTACTGCTCATTTAAAAAATTACTTTGGCTCATATAAAGTGATTAATCATTAAATATAATTATATGACCGCATATAGATAAATGACAAAGGAAGGTATGGAAAAGAAAGCTGTGTTTTTCACTGTAAATAAGTGCTTGTGATCTAAAGATGCAAGACTAAACTATTTCCCAAGTAATCCAGTAATTATAAACTTGTTTATCGCATCTTTTTTCTGGAGGCTTATATCTACAAAATATTTTTAATAGCTATAGATACATTTACACTCTAAAAGAATAGGAAATAATAATTACCTGTTTTCAAATATAAATATATATTTTATAAAAGGTAGAAACATGCCTACTATCTAGTCAAGGATATATGTCATGCGTGTTTATATTATGTGCACCTATTAATTTATAATTATAATCCATGGGTCTGCTTTCACAGTCATTTATTTCTCCAGTTGGAGGTTCAGTTAGGCTAAGTGTAAGTAAATAGAATTTATGCATGTCCAATCTGGGTGATAAGGGATTTTTCATTTGGGTGAATATCAAGCAGGTAAGTGGACCCACTTCTTTGTTGATACCCATGGTATCAGCAGATATGACGTTACCAATTTAAATAATAATGAAAGGAAAAAATAAGACATATATAGTCAATAATAACATTACTTTCTTAACAGTCTGGTAGATTTGTGAAACTACTAGTGTTCCTAGACACACATAGGTGTCTTAGTGACATGTATATGTCTTAAAATGAGAAATCCTGTAATGAAGCTTGAAACAGTAATCACACATCCAGTTAGTCGTGTCATGTCCTTGGCACTTCACAAATCTTAGGGTCGAACTGCTGTCCTACAAATGCCAATGCAGTAAAGGTAATACCAACCTTCTTCATAAAACACAGGGGCGGAAGTGTATTGGTGTCGTGAATATACCCCGTGGTGCTCTCCAGTGGTGATTAATACTAAGTCAGCAGCCATAACTCTGATGAGCCTTTAATACAGTAAACCGACAAAAGCAGTTAAGGACATTGTCTGAGAGAAACAGAGAGGAATTTAATCAAGTTGGTAATATACTTTGACCAAGACTCACAGGTACTCTAAACTGAAAACATAGTTTTAAAAGGACTGTGGCATTTCAGCTCATGGCTCTTAAGGGGCCAGTAACTCTTACAACCCTACTGAAAACAGAGAGCAGTACCTTAGTAAGTATCCATCATTTTTTTGAAGGAAAAATAGTTTCCATTCACCTGAGTATTCAGTTTGGGTTACATATAAACTACAGTTGTGATCTGATGAAGGATGGAGGACAGAAAGTCTGTATTCATTAGACTAATTTAGTTCAGTAAGGTTAATTTCCCTTCCTACAGTCAGTAGTCCATAGAGAATTCTGCATAGGGAATATTCAAGCTACAGCCTCCTCTCTATTGTTAAAGATTTTTGCAACTGAACGAAAAACACTAATAGGGACTGTGCAGACAATGCATTGGCTCTGATACTGAAAGCATTGCAATCCTGAAATGTGACAGCACTGCAAATCCAGAGCCCTGGCACTCATCCAGATTGCCAACAGCTCATGGATTAAAGTAATAACTGTATACATTTATACTTATTAACTAATTGTGCTTGGATCTTGCTACCCAAAGATAAAATATTCACATATTACTCCATGCTGGCCACTGCAAAACAGCATAGTGGCAAAGAAATTCACATCTGCCAGGAACATGGAACTACAGTAAAATAGATATATGTTATAAATCCAGTTCTTAACATCTCTTCATTAATTTAATGAGAAAATATACTCAGACAGATGCAAAAATAGCTAGCAGTCATTCACTGGTACTGACAATATGCAAACAATGGGCAGAGTAAAGACATTTTCTAGAGTATTCTATACCTTTTGTTAGAAAATGTTATTGATCCCCCTCAGACTATAAATCAGAAGGGGATTTTAAAACAGTTCTATTTCTGTTCTTGGGGGCATGTTGCTAATTGAAGTGGTACATCTTAATCAAATTCTTTCATCCTCTTCTCCATTTAACACACTATTTCTCTATATAGAGTACAAATTACTCTTACTAAATGCAGTAGTGTCTCAAAAATAAAAATGTACTGAAGTTAGCCAGTCTCAAAATAATTGGCTACATTTTTAGCTACGATCTATATTAAGCAATCTCTATGCAAGCAGTCTCTATGTGACTTCTACATATTCCAATAATGTTATACAAACAGCTATTCTCAATGGATTTTGGAAAATTTTTGCACAGAAAATCTGATCTATTTAATAAGTAAATCAATCCGCCTGTTTCTACTTTTAGTGAACCAAGAACTCCTTGTATTGTTGAAATCTTGCATGTCAATGATATGAATGGAGGCTGTAATGTTTAATATAAAATATTCTTATTTGAATAGATTTAGTGTTACACCATAACAATCACCATACCAAAGCTATCCACATACAAGATGCTATAATTATGATGCTGGGAAGGTATATCTTAGTTAAAGCCAGATCAGTGCTCTCTTCCAAATCCTTTTGCTGTCCTGTTTTCATACTCTGTGTTTGGCTGAGCCACACATATAATTTTGATGCTGGCCTGACTGATTCAGGGACACATCCACACTCTTTTAACAAACTTAGGGATAGACATTTCTAGCCACCAGCTGATCCACTCAGCTGACAGAGCAGAGGCCACCCCTGGTCCTTCCCCTGTGTGTTGGGACACAGTCAGCTGCTTTGAAACAGATGTGGTCGCTCACACCCTGCATCTGCCCCTGAATTCCAGGGGCATGTGGCCCTCACCCAGCTCCTCTGAGCTTTCTTCCATGGCAGAGTTTATTGGTTAGTCACATCATAATGTGACATAGGCCAAAATTAGTTGCTAATATAACTTCTTTTTTACTCCCACTTCTTCCTATTGACATGGAATACTTCAGTGAAGGTGTGAAAGTACTAACACTTGTACAAGGGATTTAATTATTGTCAGAAAGCAGTAAGAGCAGCTTGCATTACTGGGGGGACAAGCAGGAGCTGAAGTAACCCCAGCACTGGTGTTGTCCTACCAAGAGGGCACAGCCCTGTGGGGCAGAGCCAGTGCTGATAAGGTGGCCACTAGATGGCCCAGGCAGGGCAAGGGAATGAACTGGGCCACCTGAGGAGGGCATCCAGGAGCAAATGGGGCCATGGTTAGGGCTGGAGATAGGCACAGAGGCCAGGACCAACAGTGCCGGGCTCAACTGAAATGAGGTCCTGTGTGCAGGGGCAGGGCTGGGAGATCCCAGGGGAGGCTAGGCAGTAAGGCTTGCTGGTGCCCTCAGGGTTCCAACAATTATAATCACAGAACAGAATAAAAGAATAATAGAATCATTGATTGGAAAAGACCTTCAAGATCATCAAGTGGCAATCCAGCTACCACAACCAGTAAACTATATCCTGAAGCACCACATATAAATGATTCTTGAACACCTCCATGGATAGTGACTCCACCACCTTCCTGGGCAGCCCATTCCAATGCCTCACCACTCTTTCAGTAAAGAAATTTTTCCTAATATTTAACCTAAACCTCTCCAGGCACAACTTGAGAACATTTCTTCTCTTCCAATTGCTAGGTACGTGGGAGAAGAAACCAACATCAGTCTCCCTACAACCTCCCCTCAAGTAGTTGAAGAGAGAAACAAGATCTCCCTTGAGCCTTCTCTTTTTCACACTAAACAATACCAGTTCCCTCAGTCACTTCTTGTATGACATGCCCTCCAAACCTCTCACCATCTTCATTGCTCTTCTCTGGACAGGCTCCAGGACCTCAATGTCTTTCTTATACTGTGGCACCCAGAACGGAACATAGTACTCAAGCTGTGGCCTCACCAGGGCCAAGTATAGGGGCACAATCACTTCCCAGCTCCTGCTGGACACACTGGTTTTGATACAGGCCAGGATGCTGTTGGCCTTCTTGGCCACCTGGGCACACTGCTGGCTCATGTTCAGCTGGCCATCCACCAGTACTCCCAGATCCTTTTCCACTGGGCTGATTTCCAGCCACTCTTCCCCAGGCCTGTACCCCCTGGCCCCCCTGCTGGCTCATGTGCAGCTGGCCATCCACCAGTCCTCCCAGATCCTTTTCCACTGGGCTGATTTCCAGCCACTCTTGCCCAAGCCTGTAGCATTGCTTGGGGTTATTGTGACCAAAGTGCAGGACCTGGCACTCTCTTGTTAAACCTCATCCTGTTGAGTGCAGCCCATCAATCTAACCTGTCTAAATCTCTCCTCAATGCCTTCCTACCCTTGAGCAGATTGACACTCCTGCTCAATTTAGTGTCATCTGCAAACTTGCTGAAAGTGCACTCAATCTCCTCATCCAAATAGTTGATTATAGAATCATAGAATCATTAAGGTTGGAAGGGACCTTAAAGATTATCAGGTTCCAACTTCACTGCTATAAGCAGGAACATCTCACACTAGACCAGGTTGCATAAAGCCTCATCCAATTTGGCCTTAAACACCTCCAGGGAAGGGACTTCCACAACTTCCCTGGGCAACCTATTCCTGTGCCTTACTACCCTCATGGTGAAGAATTTCATCCTGATGTCTAACTTAAATCTTTTCTTCTTTCCCCAGTTTTCCTGTAAGCGCCCTTCAGATACTAGAAGGCTGCTATAAGGTCTCCCCAGAGACTTCTGCTGGTTCAACAGCCCTAACCCCCTCAGCCTGTCTTCATAGCAGAAGTGCTCCAGGCCTTTGAACATCTTGGTGGCCCTTCTCTGGACCCTTTTCAACAGCTCCATGTCATGAGGGCTCCAGAGCTGTACACAATACTCCAGATGTAGCCTCACCAGAGCAGGGTAGAGGGGCAGAATCACCTCCCTGGCCCTGCTGGCCACACTTCTTTTAATGCAGCCCAGGATGCAGTTGCTCTGTGGGCTGCGAGTGCACACTTGGTGGCTCATGTCAAGCTTCTCACCTACTACCACCCCCAAGTCCTTCTCCTCAGGGCTGCTCTGTAGACATTTGCACCCAGGCCTGTATTTGTGCCTGGGATTGCACTGAGCCAGGTGCAGGACCCTGCACTTGTCCTTGTTGAACTTCATGAGATTGACATTGTCCCTCCTCTCCAGCCTGACAAGGTCCCTCTGGATGGCATCCCTTCCCTCTTGGGTGTCAACCACACCACACAGCTTGGTATCAGCAGCAAATTTGCTGAGGATAAACTCAGTTTCACTGTCCATGTCTCCAACAAAAATGTTAAACAGCACTGGTCCTAATACTGACCCCTGAGGAACACCACTCAGCACTTGCCTACTCTTGGACACTGAACCATTGACCACAACTCTCCACATATGGCTATCCAGCCAAACTCTTATCCACTGAGTGGTCCATCTGTCAAATCCATGTCTTGTTAGTGTGCAGACCAGGATGTCATGTGGGACAGTGTCACATGCCTTGCACAAATCCAGGTACATGACATCATCTGCTCAGCCATTATCTACCATCTCTGTAGCCTTGTCATAGAAGGCCACCAAATTGGTCAGGCATGATTTGCCCTTGGGGAAGCCATGTTGGCTGAGGATTATCACTTCCTTATTTTCCATGTTCCTTAGCAGATTTTCCAGGAGTGCAGTGTCCACTGCTGGGCTCACCAGTACAAGATAGATACACACATACTGGAGAGTTCAGCAAAGGGCTGCTAAGAAGATTACAGGACTGGAGCATCTCTCCTATGAGGAATGTCTGAGACAACTGAGGATGTTCAGCCTGGTGAAGAGAAGGGATCAGTAGGGATCTTACCAATGCATGTAAGAATCTGAAGGGATGATGCAAAGTAGATGGATCCAGGCTCTTCTCAGTGGTTCCCATTGACAGGACCAGAGGGAAAGAAGTGCAGAAGAACTCTTTTCCTTTATGAAACTTGTACTGGTTGCTGGTTTATTTATTTTTGGACAATCTGACAGTAGTAGTCCTTTCCAGTGTAATGGAATCTTTGACCATTATAATTTTGACCTTATAGGTGTCATTTCCTTGTTTGCTGGTAGACCAAAAATGCTGTAAACTGAAATTGGCCTTATACAACTGAGTGACCCCCTAAAAAGGAAAGTTATTTTCTTACACTTATTCTAGAAGTCCTGACTCACTAAGTTAGTCCTACTGACATTGAGATCCTTCACTGATACACATACTGACAGAGTCCATTTTTTAAGCTTATTTCAATGCCTAATACCACCATCAAAAAATTAAGCTATGAGATTTGTCCTAGCAAAAAATCCTCTTAGTAAGTGTTATCTCTCATTAAATCAACATCAACATGCATTCCATGAGGCTTCTGAAGAGCCTTAAAAAAAACCCAAAAAACATTCTTCAAAGGTATTGGTAGGAAAAGTAGAGACACTTTGCTCATTTGAGATCCACAACTGAGAAGTCCTTTCATTTAAAAACTTAACAGCAGATAGATTTGCTTTTATTTTGGCTTATGTGTTGCCACTTTGCAAAAGACCAGTCATCCTTCTGACTGAAAACTGAACAGCAGCCATACTCAGTCTTTTTTTCCTAGAGATAATTTATCGTGGGCTAAATCCACAGATGGAAGAACTCTCCACCTTTGCTAAAGGATACCAGTGAAGAAAAGGCCAGAACCAGACAGAATTTGGAAGTGACTAATTCAGAGTTGGAAGTTCTCTCATCCAAGGAAGAAAAGATCGAGTTTTGGTCTCCCCTGCTAAAACAAATCCTATATTTTATATTCAACATTTCTGAATTTAACATAGTAGATGGTCTAGGACTTTAGGTATCAGAGTACAAATCTTAAGGACACTTTTAAGAGTGAAAGTCCTTTCTTGTACTAGCTCATAGTAATTTTCTCTGGCCAGGAGTAATGACCTGAGAAAAGGTTGCTGCTGCAGCAACACTTTTCTCTGAGCTGTATTTTTGACTTTGTGTCCAGCTTTTCAATATGCAACTAGTGGTGAAGACAAAATATTTGTATTCTCCTAAAGAATGATACTGGATTTCTCAGTATTCAATGGGAAATATCAGGCTTTCCTGAGAAAGGATTTTCAATGCACACCTTAACATTTGAAGACAGATGAAGCTTAGCATGACAAGAAGAAATAATCTGGGATGGTGATGTATGGCCTACTGAAGCACTGGAAGATTGTTAACCATGAAAATATATCCAAATCATCTTCTCAAACACAAGTTGTCTCATTTTCTTTAAAGCAGGGGTTCACTGAAGTAAATCTAGGCAGGGATATAAATACTTGAGTGATTTGACTCTGATAGACATCCTAACTTTTGATTAATGTTTTATAGAGATGTGCTAGCGAGATATATATCTGTGTTGGCCCTAGTATGTGCTGACTTTTCAGTTTTAAATAGTTTTTAATGATTTTTTTTTTATGTCAAGCAATATGACACATAAAATCAAAGTATCTCTGAGTGATTTCCTCTCATATAGCAGAGGGAAAAAGAGCATAGATCAGGTTGGTAGAACCAGCAGTCTGGGTTCTGCAAAAAATGTATGTACATGTAAATAATTGCGGAAATGAATTTTGGATTAAGTTCAGTGAGTCCATAAACCATTAAAATGGCATGCAGCATCAGCAAGAATAATTTCTGCTGAGTAGACTGCTAAGAAAATTACTGAGGTTATAGAAACATTTCTTTTAAAAATACACCAAAACTTAAATGAAATCTGGTTCCTGCTGCCTGTGTAAAACCCTACAGTCTGTGCAGAAGCAAGACTGCCTTTGTTTTCAACATCACATGAATAAGGCCATGAAAATACTTTAGCTATGAATGCTTATCTTCCCACTGTCCATATATTTATTAATTTATAGTATTTCAATATTGACTTTGCTTCTTTAGGGGTAATAGACTAGCAGATTGTATTTAAAGTGTAGAATTTCTGCAGGAAAAGTTAGACTGTGGCCAAAATGAATGGCATATACATCATCTCTTAATCATGCCTATCCAGGGGTATAGAAATTGTTTACAGATGGAATCCTTATTCTCAACACTGGAACCTGCAAGTAATATTGTACATATGGAATGTCATATCTCTACATGGGATTTCCTGAATTATTTGGCCACTTTCAAATTTTGGTCCCATATCTGACTCTATCACCATTAGGAACAAAGACCCACAACAATAATAGTAACTGAAAGCTGCCTTCAATTAAATAGTCTAGTTCCAATTCAGAAGTTTATTCATTGAAAATCAGCTTCCACTTCTGCAGTGTGTCAAAGTGATTAATGTGTATCTTGAATTATTTGGTTGTACTAAATGTGTCATTAAAAAAAAAAGGAAAAAAGCCTCATAAATATGTTAAGGCACAAACCAGCTTAAGCAGGGTAGACATATGAGCCATTAAATGCAATATTTCATTTGATTATTTTTTTTTAAATTAGAAAAATGTCTTTTAAAGAATGAAGTTTTTTTCTAAAATTTTCATATGTGGTCTAGACTGCGATCACTTGCAGTGATCACACATTATTCTCAAAGTGTGTTTCTACTAGCCTCTGATGCCATAAAAAATAATTTCCTTCCATCATAGAAATGCATCAGCATCCCCTATTTACAGAAACCTTATTTGGCATAGGTAAACATGTAGCCTCTGGAAGGATTATTGTCTGAAAAGCTAGGAAGTCTTAAGACTCACCAGTTACTTGTTCTGACATGGAAAAATCTTAATAGTATTTGTTGTTATTACATGGCATTATATGCCCTAAAGTTTGCAAAGACATGAACTTAAATGCTGTGGGACTCTCAAGTTGCTGGAGATACATCTGTAATCACTGGTGTCATCTGGAATGTTTTAATGTGCTGCTTGGCCAGTGACTGTGGATCCTGCTGTGGCAGCAGCTGCTCTCCCTTGCTGAACAGATTCTGCAGTCATGTCTAGGGAATGCCAGAGATGACAACAGCTCTGTCTCTGCTGCCTGCCTGACCTCCTATCTCTGGATTTCCCCTGCCTGACCAATAACAGCACATCTTTACTTCTTCATATCCCTGCAGATATCTTTCCACTTGCCAGTTGTCACCCATGATGTTCCTGGACTAACACCTGTTGCAGTCATTGGGAAGATTAATTGGAAATAATTAAATAGGATAATTCAATCATCATTGATTATTAAAAGCAGCAATTGTTCCCTGGTAGTGCCAGCATGTATTAGCTTACTGATGTGGTGAGGTAGAGGAACTCCCAAGTTGACCAGCAATCAGTTTTATATAACTGACAGACCTGTCCTACAGTTCTTTATTAGTACAGTCTACACATACTCTGTGAAAGGAAATAGGAAGGCCTGAGACCGGAAGAATACAGGAAGAAAATAAGTTTAAAAAAAAAGCTTTAAGAAATGTGGCTTATCATGAGTTTATAGATTTAGAAGGACTAGCATACTAGCAATGCTCTTAGCGTGATCTTGAGCATTGACCTATAACTTGCCTTTCCTCCAGGATTTTTTTTACTTAGAGATTCAAAAGTCTGGAAGCAAAAAATTCTTGAACTTGACATAGTTTCCTGATTAGTATGGCATTCTTTGTGTTGTGTTTAGTAAGCAGAATATGAAGAATAACCTCAGTTTTATCAGTCCCTTCAGATAGGACTTGTATGAGAAATCTACTGAACATCAAAAAGTATGTTTCCTTTTTTCTTTAGCTAGCTGTGGTTTAAGATTAACTCAAAACGCACTAAAAACTTATTTTTGACAAGTAATATGTGGTCCCAGTGGGCCACACTAAAATAAAAAAAATTATGGAGCAGTATAGTCCAAGATCTACTTTTGGAAGTAGATCCTCAGCCCAGTGTATGATTTGTAGAGCCTTGTGAGATTGCTGTAGATTCTAGTTCCAAGGCTGCAAGTCTTACCTTCCCTAGGGCCCTCAGGAAGATACTGGAGAGAAAAAACTTGCCTACAATAGAATGTGAGTGAGCTGTTCAGCCTTATGTAAGGTGAGGTATCTATGAACACATCCAGAATAAGGCTTTTAATGTGATAGCTTGGCTAAGGAAAATGTATGGCTTGGGAACTTCAGGTGCCTACAGAGAAAGTACTATCCAGAAATAAAATGGACTTGCCTTGTAAATGCAAGCATGTTATGCCAGCCTTTCTATGCACATTAGGGTGAACCCATGTTCCACTGAGATCTTGGTAAAAATCATAGAATAGTTTGGGTTTAAAGGGACCTTCGAGATCATGTAGTTCTACCCTCCCTGCCATGGGCAGGGACACCTACTGATAGACCAGGTTGCTACAAGCTCCATTCAGCCTAGCCTTGAACACTTCCAGAAATGGGGTATGCACAACTTTCTTGGGAAACCTGTTTCAGTGTCTCACCACCCTCACAGTGAAGAATTTCTTCCTAAGATCTAATATAAATCTCCCCTCTTCCAGCTAAGAGCCATTATCCCACATCCTGTCACTACATACCTCTGTAAAAAGTTCCTCCTCAGCTTTCCTGTAGGCCCCATCTCGGGTTCTGGAAGTCCACTTTAAGGTCTCCCCAGAGCCTTCTCTGCTCTAGGCTGATCAACCCCAACTGTCTCAGCCTGTTGAATTTCTGCTACTGTTTTCGATCAATGAATTCTCTCACAGTAGTCAGGAGGAGAAATAAGATGGACCACTGTGAATCTTTAAAGGTCCCTGCATGACCATTTCACGCCAGTGTATTCTTATTCCATTATATTACCTGCTTATGCTAAAAACCAATATAACTCTGAGAAATTCTTAATTTATATTAATACCATCTGCCTTAAAAAAACCCAAAAAATTCAATGTCCCAATTGCTAAACAAATGAATATTTTTTTTTCTATAGAAATATTTTATAAAAAATGGAACAACATCAAAAAAGATAGATAACAGATGGGATGTTGCAATGTCTAATAACCTGGCCATTAAGAGACTTTGATGAGAGCACTGGATTCAAGCCTTCTCAAGTAGGTGATTGTCCTGGTTTCAGCCAGGATGAAGCCAATTTTCCTTTTACTGATTTTTTTTCCTTCAGTAAGCTTTCTTTTAACTAGCAAGAGTGTGTTCTAACTAAAGCTGATAAGACAGTGGAATGTTTTTCTAACTGCCGGGTCTCCAAGGTTGCACCTTTACTCTGCTGGCTCAGACACTACTATGACCCCCCAATAGGAGGCTGAGTTAGATAGACAGCAAATTGGCCAGAGCTATTCCATTCCATATATCTATGTAAGTGCAGAGGAAAGTCAGAGATCATAGAAGACAACTTCTTTCTTCTTCTTCCATCCATGGCTGGTGTCTGGGGAGGACTCCGTCCATCCATCACCATCAACCCCCAGACTCGAGCTCTCCTGACCCTTATCATGCTCCACTTTCTCCAGCAGCAGATCTGGGATTCCTTGGGACTGTTCCAGCTGAGGGGAGTTCTGTGGGAGTTGCTGCAGGTGGGGGGAGGGGAGAGGCTTTTGCACATACGTGAACATATTTGTATATAATTGTATATATATTTTCTTATATCATTAGTGTTTAATGAAAGCTGCGTGGTTTATTTTTCAATCCAGCCAAGTCTCTCTTTTTCTCTCTCTCCTTCCCTTCCTGGGTGGGAGGGGGAGAGGATTGAGAACATTGCTGTCAAACCCAACTGAGGGATTAAACTTAACCAAGGTGTTCCAGAGCCAATATGAGCAACGCAAATAGACTCCAGAAATCCATTGACCTGTATTTTATGTCAAAGATGGAAAATAAGCAGAACAGTAACTCTCAATGCAAAAAGCAAATGTTACATTTAACTTAGGGAAAAAAAGCACAAAAGTTAGTGCTAATCTAACTGATTATATTTCTATACTATTTGGACAGATATCCTCTTGCCTACACCCACTCTTGTTAGCTTCACAGATTTTTAAATAATCCTAGTGTCACACACTGATGTTTGCCATGAAGAATGAATACAGAAAAAAAAGGAAAAAAGATTTTCAGCTTTCCTGTGTGAATTATTGACCTATATTAAATTGTAAAGAATGTTTATTAAATTTAACTGTAAAATATAAATGTTAAAATAATACTTGCTTTATGTGTGTAAATGTCCCAATCTAAAGATACATTATTTTGCAATTGAGATTTAAACAACAGCACTACACCCATTCTACATTGAATGTTCAATTTAATTAATCTAGCAGCACATTAGTGTAGTTTTTTTTACTAATATTACAAGTTAGTATTTATGTGACTAAGAGAGAATATGATCACAGCGCAGTCTAGGTTACAAAACTTATTATTTCATAACAACTAACGTCTGTTTAGGCAAGAAAAATGTTCTTGACACCAGCCTTCATGATGACACCTGGTGTCTTTTTAAACATCTGCAGTGAAAATTAACCCCTCGAGCCTTTTTTATAAATGTTATGGATGTGTCATCATCTCAGAATCAGAGTGGCTTGTGCGGGGAAGGACCTTAAATATAATCTAGATCCAATTCACATGGAGTGACATGGACACACCAGGGAAGGCTTTAGAGCCCAGGCCTGCCTGCCTGCCAGGTAGCAGTCAGAGCAGCCAGGAGGGTGGCTGCCCACCTTGATGTGGGACAGCAGAGACAGTTCCTGCAGCTGTCAAAGAGGAATGCACCTCTCAGGAGTCTGAAGAAGGGGAAGCAACAAAGGGGGAAAATACCCCCCTGGTACCATGAGAGCTATCACCCGTGCTGTCACGATCCGTGACCTATTATATCTCCTTTTTGGAGTGTATTAACTTATCAGGATTTGCTGAGAGATCCACACGTGGGTATCGCCTCACACAGAGGAGACAGGGGCTTATGCCCTGACTTTTTCAAGTGAATAACTTGCTCAGTGCTTACTAATATTTCCAACGAAATGCACGGTTTATTGTGGGGAAAACAAAGCAATTTG
>NW_009952691.1:65852-69749 GCF_000747805.2 Chaetura pelagica
CAAGCCGCCGGCCCTTGGCCCCGCCCCTGCTTCCGGCCGTGGCTCCTCCCCCCTACACACACAGAGAGGGTTCAGCACCACGTGGAGACGCCATTTTAAGTCAGTTTTGTCGGCTGACTCAAAGGACATTTCATGTTCGTGTAAGGAAATACCTGGTCCTTCACACGTGCTCATAAAATTCTATTGTCCAGCACGCAGCTGTGGGAACCCAGGAAAACAGCATGTGGCCCTAGTGTGTCTACTGGCCAAGACATAGTGTGAGGCCCAAGCTTGAGAGATTAAGTCATCAGTCATAGCCAACATGGGTTCACAAGGGGAAAGTTCTTTTTGATGGAAAAAAACCTCTGGACTTCCCACACACTCACCTGCAACACCTCCCAGCAATGAACAGTTCTTTTGTTGATTATCAAGTAGTGTGGGCCCTTCTTTGCCATCCTCCCTACTACCACCAATAGGTGCCATCTCCTCCCCGCTGAGCTTCCATTGAGCTGTCCTGCCTTCCTGAGATGGGAAGGGGCACCTTGCAGTGGATGGCCTGTCTCACTACCACCCAGGCCCTTATTTTGGACCATACCCAGCCTCAGCCTCACCATTGACCTCACATACACCACCTCTAGCAGCTACTTCCCAGGTGGGATTTGTCTTGTGGAGCACAAAGCAGGAGTCCTTCCAGTGTGTAGGCCTCTTCTCCTGTCCATGATCCTGTGGGATCCAAATGGGATCCACTTCTTGTTCCTTTTTCCCTAGCTTTACTATAACCAGTGGATCTGCTAGTGTAGATTCCCTATTCAATATTCCCTAATCAAGAGAATTCCACAAATACTGTATTCAGGGGAATTTAAGCCAGTAGCCCTATCTACACACCAATTTGACAGCCAGATGACAGTTTTTACACTGAGGTTAGCAAAAGACTGATGAAACATTACCAAGTGAAATACACACTACTTTCCTTGACTCCCTTTCCCATACAACTCCCAAAGTGTTCTTAGTGTTACTCAGTATCTCACTCACTTTGTTCATCTCCAGCCCCACCCCTCAAGGGATAACTGAGCCACCAACAGCAACTCTACACTTGCTTCATGCTCAGTTGCACACCTGAGGCGTCTTATCTTCTCAGACCTTTCACAGGAGTCACTTTGTCTGTCGCCAACCACATACCTCACAGGCTAGTGGAGCTGCAGCTCGAGACTCCACACTCACTTCATGTTAATAACACATCTCATTCTTTCCCCCATTAACTTCAATACCAATCAGATACTATAAGCATACGTTTAACAAACTCCAGTTACTGACAACTGATGAAAACAAGGGACAGATACAATAGGCTAAAACAATTTATAAATAAAACCTTATCCCAATCACAATACCAGATTCAGCCATAATCAATTTACCAATACTAAATAACACCAGGCAAAGGAACAAGCCCCCCTGCCAGCCAAGTTATTACACCCATACTCAGAGTTTTTTTTCTAGATAAGGTTTTTCTTCCTAATTTGCAGCAATATATTTGTTTTTATTGAGAGACAGCAGCAGTGGTGCAAAAAACCCCCACCGTTTTGTTGTAGATAATGTCTTTGTCTTGAAAACAGCTTCTCACTTTCAGGATTCTGACGACCTGGTACAAAATGACACAAGTACATTACAATTGCATCTACCAGATAAAAGGAAACCAGTGCAGAATTGTATACTCCACATTGACAGAGGAATAATCAAGGACAGGCTGTGAGCAGCCAAATTATGTGTTCATCCTGGTTATTGAGCTTAAGCAGAATCCCCAGCTTTTGTCACCAGACAGCAGCCAGAGTGAGGGATAGAACCAGGAAACTTTCTGGTCTGATATGGCCTTCAGACTATTACCCTCTTTTGATCTTTCAGGTAGGTAGCAATGATGTGGAGAAGAGGTTTGAGGGTAATAAAGATTTCCAGCCATTGGGATGACTAATCAAGGGCTGGGGTGCACAAATTTTGTTCCTCTCTCTCCCTCCAGTCTTGGGGAATGACGAATGGATAAACAAAGAGACCAGAGAGATCAATGTCTGGCCCCAAAACTGGTGCTACCAGCAGGACTTCAGGCTTTTTGCTCACGCCTTGATTTACAGGACACTGGTCCTGCTCGCATTGGGTGGAAAGGCCCTGTCCTGCAGGAGAAGAGGGTACCAGGGCAAGAGTTAGGGGAACTCATTGATAGGGCTTTAAACTATCTTGGAAGGGGGCAGGGGATAAAAGCACACTCACTGCAGCTGAGCCTAGGGATGGAGTGCCCATGTAAGGGATTAAATGGATAACCCAGCTAAAGTGCATTCACACCAATGCACACAGCATGGGAAAGACACAGGAAGAGGTGGAAGCCTCTTCTGCAGCAAGATAACCATGACCTAATTGCCATCACAGAAACTTGGTGGGGTGCAGCTTAGAACTGGAATACTTCAGTAGATGTTTAAAAGCTCATCAGAAGGGATAGGCAAGGTAAGAGAGGAGGTGGGGTGGCTCTATACATCAAGGAGTGCTTTGACTGTATAGAGCTCAACAACAGTGATGACAGTGTGGAGGGTTTATGGGTAAAGATGAGGGGGAAGGCAAATAAGGTGGATATCCAGCTGAGAGTCTGCTACATGCTGCCCAACCAGGGCGAGGAAGCAGGTGAAACTTTCTTCAGGCAGCTGGCAGAAGTCTCAAAATTGCCAGCCCTAGTTCTGGTGGGGGACTTAAGCCTCCTGAACATCTGCTGGAATAATAACTCAGCCACAAGCAGGTAGGCGAGGAGGTTGCTTAACTGTATGGAAGAAAACTTCCTAACACAGCTTGTAAGCGAGCCTACCAGGGGAGGTACCGCACTGGATCTGCTGTTCACTGACAGGGAAGGAGTGGCGAGGGACATGAAAGTGAGAGGCAAAGGTGTTCTGAGGGGCAAAGATGTTCAGGAAGGCTGGATGCTCTTCAAGAAGCAAGTCTTAAAAGCACAGGAGCAGACTGTCACCATGTGTTGTAAAACGAACTGTCAGTGAAGATGACCAGCCTCAGAGTCTATCACCTCTTGAAGGAAGCATGGACAACTCCAGATGAGTACAGGGAGCTTGTGAAGACATACAGAGAGAACATCATAAAGTCAAAAGCACAGCTGGAGCTCAATCTGGTCACTTCCATAAGGGACAATAAGAAAAAAAGATTTCACAAATGCATTAAACGGCAAAAAGAGAACCTGGGACAATCTCCATCCCTTGCTGTTCACTGACAAGGGAAGGAGGGCGAGGGACATGAAAGTGAGAGGCAAAGGTGTTCTGAGGGGCAAAGATGTTCAGGAAGGCTGGATGCTCTTCAAGAAGCAAGTCTTAAAAGCACAGGAGCAGACTGTCACCATGTGTTGTAAAACGAACTGTCAGTGAAGATGACCAGCCTCAGAGTCTATCACCTCTTGAAGGAAGCATGGACAACTCCAGATGAGTACAGGGAGCTTGTGAAGACATACAGAGAGAACATCATAAAGTCAAAAGCACAGCTGGAGCTCAATCTGGTCACTTCCATAAGGGACAATAAGAAAAAAAGATTTCACAAATGCATTAAACAGCAAAAAGAGAACCTGGGACAATCTCCATCCCTTCTTGGATGAGGGGGGAACATGGCAACCAGGGATGAAGAAAAGGTTGAGACGCTTAATGCCTTCTTCACTTTCATAGTCAGACCAGCTGCCTTCAGGGTCTTTGACCTCCTCAGAGGGAATATAAGAATGGAAAACAGAACACAGAACACACCCTCCCCCGGCCCCATCATCCAGGACAATGCAGTCAGAGACCTGCTGCAGCACCTAGACACTGAAAAGTCTATGGGGCCAGATGGGATTCCCTTGAGGGTACTGAAGGAGCTGGCAGAAGAGCTCCTCAATCCTCTCTCTCTCATCTA
>NW_009952691.1:70338-82914 GCF_000747805.2 Chaetura pelagica
GTGTGCAGTTCTGGGTCCCTCACTACAAGAAAGATGTCAAATGGCTGAAGCATGTCCAGAGGAGAGCTACCAAGCTGGTGAAAGATCTGGAGAATAAGCCCTATGAGGAGAGGCTAAGGCAACTGGGATTGTTTAGTTTGAAGAAGGGGAGCCTGAGGGAAAATCTCATTGCTTTCTACAACTTCATGAAACAAGGTTGAAGGAAGGTGGGAGTTGGCCTCTTCTCTCAAGTGAATAATGCCAGGACAAGAAGAAATGGTGTGAAGCTGTACCAGGGGAGGCTTAGACTGGATATTTGAAATAATTTCTCTCAAATTTCACTCAAAAGAGTGATTGGACAATGAAATAGACTGCCCAAGGAGGTGGTGGAGTCACAGTCCTTGGAAGTATTTAAAAGACATACAGATATAGTCCTTAGCAACATGATTCAAGAACTGAACGGGTAAATGAGGTTATGGTTATGGGGGATTTAGGTTATGATTGGGCTTGATCTTCAAGATCCCTTCCAACAAGTATGATTCTATGCTCCTGAAGAGAGAACCAATGGCCATTATGGAAAAAATGTTACTGTGGATAGGGAGGCAAAGTCTATGAAAAGCAGACTTGCAAAGCACCCAGAACAGCAAGCTCAGGAAAGCAAATTGGCACTGCATTCAATATATTTGATGGAAAAGAGGATGAAGAGCAAGAAGAAGCAGGGGAACAGCTTTTTTTTAAAAAAAAAAAAACAACAAAACACTGGTATAGTAAGAGGCAGAGAAAGCCAATGTATTAGGGAAAATTTTAAAACAAAGCAAAAATAAGACAATAGTTTGAACCAGAAAAGAGACTAAATAGGAGAAGGCAGGGTCATAAGGTCCATCTGAAGGAGTAAAAGGATTGTCAGTAGTAGATACAGGGAAGCTCTATGATGGATGATTCGTTGGTGTTTCTCAACATGGTTTTCACACTGCAATTGTCTGTACCTTAATTAAGAGAAGCATTACATACATTCAAGAGTAATGAGCTGCCTGATTAGAGGTATGTATTTCAGTACCTTCTAACAAATGATCCAAAAACTTAGACTCATAAAAAGAAAACAGAGAGAAGGTAAAGATGTCTCATAAACATCAGTCCAGGCAGAAAGATGTCCATTGAGAAAGCATAAATCACTTCTGAAAAATCATCCAGTCAGAAGTTACCCTGATACTCTCCATTATGGCCCACTGTTTGATTCCTGCTCCTCTGAGTAACTACAAGTAATTCCATCCAGCTATTTAGAATCCTGTTTAACTATGCTTCTGACTCATTTGTGAGTCTTACTGCTTACCCCTGGCAGCAGAGAACTTAGTATTTGAGCTCACATGTGAAATAGACATTTGGCTGCTTATCTTTTGTCTTCTTACACACTGCAAAATAAGTGTAAGAAAAAGTTTAACAAGGTAAAGACACTGGGCAAGAAGTCAAGCACACCAGATCAATGAAAGCATTTGAGTTCTCTCAAAAAAGAGTGTTTGTTTTAAAGATAAATTGAGCAATAATGAAACTGACCAACAAATCATTAGAATTGTATTCAAGCAGCTTAGCTAGAAAGGTATCAGCAGACTAGTAAGTTAATTCTAACTTGTAAGGAAAATCATGGGGAAAGGAAGTATGACAGTACTGGGTAAAATGCCCTTTTATCAGTTCTTAACTAACTAGCAAAACAAATGCCATTTAAACTAGGTATTAAGAATAATTCACCTTAAAATCTGAAAAAGAGAAAAAAAAACACTATTGAAAAATGGAACAAGCAAAAGCAAGTGCTCAAATTCTGTCATCTGGGAGAAGAATAATATGGCAGCCTAAATTGTAGTCAGAGTTTCTACAAGTTCCAGTTTTTCTTCCCAGAATTACAACAAATGTACTACAACTTCCCTAAAACATCATGAGAGGATCTCCAGGTGTGATGCCAAAAACACATCCAGGATTCATTCATCCCGAAGAGACAACCATTGAACAAACCACCTTTTGTCATTGTTAATACCACTGAATTAGAGGTTTATGTTGCCATGCCAAGAAAATCCAAGACAAAATAGCTAAAAACATGTATTTGGCTTGGTATTACTGCACAAGACACTCTCAGCCAATGTCTACAAATCCAGCCCTACACTTCTGTTCCCATGTTACTAATGATGAAAAAATCTCATGCTGTTTTAGGCAGAGAAAAAGATTCTTCTTACCAGTACTGGCTGCCCTGACCCATGCGGCTGTTGCTCCTTCAGAGTCCAACACGTATCCTCCAGGAACTCTTGTTAGGAAGGTGCTGTCTCTCCCAGCTCTCTGTTCTCTTTGCTATACTTGGAAGCTTCCCTCTCCTGAGCAGCTTAAGAAGGTGTGTTAATCCCCTTACCTGCCCTGGCACCTGGGAAGAGCCCAATTACTAAGAGTAGCTAGGCTCACAGGCAGGCTTGTGAAACTGTTGCCAGGGAGGTAAGAGAACAGTTGTGATTAAAAACACAAATCATCTGACTTGTTAAAGGAATTACAGCTCCTTCATGTCTTAGCACCTGACACAGAGATCACTTACAAGAAAACCACAAGGCAATTCTAACAAGTAAGCAGGGCACAAAGTCGGTATTCTTTATTCACAGCACCAGACACACAGGGGATAGCTCCTCCAAAAATGTGCGTGCCTTGCAGTGTAAGGTGAGAGATATAGATACAGCTGATACTTAATGATGTGTAATATTTCTAAGAAATGGTTAGATATTCATTAGTTTCCCAATAAATCATTTACGTAAGTGTCTGCCCATTTATTGCGTGCATGTTAAGTCCATTAGGGTCTCCTGGGGGTTGTTTACTTCATCCTTGAGTCTTCCTTGCAGGAACCTTTGGACAAGTTCTGTCTCTTCTCCTGTTTATTTCTGCTGACTCTGAAGTAGAACTGGTTACAGTAGGCACACCTAGTTGCAGTTGAATGGCTTCCCTAAAACTACAGATAAGCTCACACAAAAGGCTTTTACAACTTCCTAGCAGTAGGCCAAGATGAGAGATTATTTTATTGTAGTTTTTTTTTTTTCCTTTCAAATGAGAAAACACACTGGAGTTTTATATATGAGTGTTTGTGTATGTAGTAATGTTATAGCATGTGTAAGTATATATACCTTCCTTGAACCTTCCTCCTCTAAATTGTAATAAAATCCTCTCCAATAAACTAGCTAATTCATGAAATATAAATTTTTGTCAGACTAAATTGTGGTTGTGGTGGGGAGCATAATCCAATTATTCACCCTAAAATATGGTCCCTCAGAGGCCATTCCTCTGTATGAGGTGACTGCCACACGCAGACTCCTTGTCCCTTTAAATAAATCTATCCAATAAGGAAGTGAGTGGCAACATCCCATCCTGACAACCTTGCCGGCTTGTGACAAGTTGTTTCTCTTTTACTCCAAAATTTCCAGTTTCTCTTTCTATGGCAGCGTTATGCTGTCCAAGAACTACTGCATCTTGCTTTTGCTCCTCAGACCAGCATGTTTCCTAATTACTGGTCAATAACTACATTTTTACCTAATTGTCCTGTGCAAGTATATCAGAAAAAACAGTATCAGGCTTGAGTATCACCCTTTTCAGTATGCTGGCTTTGATAGTGTTTTTTACCAAAGAGTACCAGAAGAACTGTATATGCAATACATAACATACCTAAATCTCCTCCCACTTTCTCGCCACAAAATAACTTAATCATGATTATTAGCTAGTGGTTAGACTGTCTTCAGACTTAACTTCAAATGGTATTTCTAAACTTTCATCATGAGCCCTTTAAAGACTATTTGAAAAAATGTAGGGAGGGAGGAAATAAAAGACGAATTGGTAAAAAACAACCTGTAGGAAGTGAAACTGCTTTCCTGGTTTCCAACTGAAAATTTGCAATGGGGAATTTTACTTCATTTTTTTCCCCACTCTGTAGACTTCTAATTTATTGTAGCAAAGCACTTCCATTAATTCCCAGCCCTGTAACCTTGTGGTAGTATTATGTTCCCTACCTGTTTTTCACTTTAAATGACAAATACCTTATTTACTCACATCATGATGCAAGGCATCTAAGTCATCATTACTCTTTGCTTGAGGATAATATTTGTATCCAGGCAAGTGCCCTAAACATTCATTTATGGATGTTCCTGTTTGAAAGCACTGTGTATGTCCTGATGAAGCTGTCACACACTGAATAATGAACTCAACAGCTGCAGAAAAAATACAGCCTGTTACTTTACAGCCTAGAAAATACCTTCTTTTCCTTGATACAACAATTCTTTTCAATGAACATTTTTCTCTGTTATAGTAAACATTCAGGATTTTTAAATGGAAGTAATGCTGTCTTTATACAGACAAAGAAACCAAAAGGTAGAGAGATTAAAAGCATGCTGTAGATCCAAAGCTAAGATGCACATGGCTGAACTAGCTTTGTCCACTCTGAGCTAGCTGAAGTTGAACCAGCATTGATCTAAACATAACACATTAGTGTGTGGTGGTACCATAGCAGCTTTCCAGAATGTGGGGGCTATCTCTCATGTTCTCAATCTGTCTCTCTCAGACCTTACTTTTCGTTCTTAATACTTAAAACCTTTAATTTCTAGTGCTCTATATGTAAGCAACAAAGTCTGACACCTAGAGATTGCACATGCCTGGTCTAATAGATGACTATCAATTAACATAAAAGTTTGCTTCATGTTTAAGTATCATATAAAAAGTTGAATGGTGTGTACAATAGAGAAAGAAGATAAAAAACTGTCAGCATGTGGAGAAAAAGTGTGTTTAGCTAAAGTATCCTGCCTCCTGAAATCTCTTTTATTATGTTTCATAGTCTCTGTCAGAGGGCAACAAGCCAAAAGACAACTGAAAGTGTTGCACAACAGACTCAATTTCTTATATGTGACTTTTACAGGTCACAAAGCTGAAAGATTTTGATAGCGTAGCTCTTGACATCTATGAAGATAGTTGTAGTTGAAATCCAGCTGCAGTAAAAAAGAAAACAGAGAAGTAACATCTCAGAGAAACTTTAATATCAAAGCAGAGCAATATGACAGGTTTGGGGAGTTCCTAATTTAATTCTCAAAGTCTTTCAAAAACAGATGGAAATTTAAGTACAGGGACTTGTAAGTGAAAAATGAAGTTCTGAGACCTTCCCACACATTGTTTTGCTTTCTTTGCATTCAAAACAAACCACACACCTTCTGGGCAAAATTTAAGAAACACATTCCCAGATACATTCTAGTCTCATTACTAACTTGCCTTGTCCAAGGCACTACCAGTTGAGTAATTTCTTCTGTACATTCAAATAAGCCTGCACCCAGGTTACTGCTCAAAAGTACTTGAGGAAATCAGAGCCCTTCAGAGATTGTATCTTGTCAGCTTTTCAACATTTTCCCAACTTTGTAACTATTTCTCCTTTGTTCATATATTTATATTTTCAGTTTTAAGCCTCAAGTAAAGCTGACAAGTACACAGTACATTAAATTTATCAATTATTCCTAGAGGAATAAAGCACAATATCAAACTGATCCTCCTCCCATTTCTCTTGTATATTTTATTCAGCCAACAGTGAACTCCAAAGCTGAAAGTTCAAAAGTCTGCAGTTAATAGCTAAGGCAAGCCTAGTTTCAGTCGAAGAAGATAACGTTGCCTACACTGGCTGCAGTTTCAAACAACTCTCAGATTATTGCAATGTGTCTATATAGACTTTGCAAGCAGTTGCTTCAGTGATCTCCCTCTGGCTGTAGTCTGAAGAAATGCAGATATTTCTTTTTCCTGGGTCAGCCAGAAGCTCTGCTCACATAAAAATGAGTCTGAGATCATATCTTACACACACTAGTATGTTTTATACTTTTGAATTAATATTGATGTTCCGTCTTCTAGAGCAGAGAAGGCTCAGATCTGACAGGCTTGAAGTCTGAATGCAGTTAGATTGTGTCCACCATACAAATAAAGATCTTTCAGTGTCATGGTACACCCTTGACAGGACCAAAGGAAACGTAGTTCTGGTAGTCTATGTCAAAGTGAAGCAGAATGGGCTGCACAATTGCACAGCAGCCAGATAAAAACATGTTGCAGCCCTGCTTTTCCAGCATGACATGTTACACAGCCCAAGTCACACTGCTCCTCACCTGTATTAATACACAACTTAGAAAGTCTTCAATGACTGTATTGATTACTGGATGTTAAGAGTGAAAAGCACCATTACAAACTCACAATCTGCTATCTCATAATAGCACCAGCTCTCAAATGCTCTGTGGTGACTCCTTAACAATTAGCCATTAGCTTCAATTAAGCCAGAAATTCTCCTTTTTCTTGTTATACTTTTACCCCTCATAAAATTATATTGCCTTGGATTGTAGCATTTTTCCATAGAAAATTCTATCTAATATATTTGCTATCAATAA
Source organism: Chaetura pelagica (assembly GCF_000747805.2). NCBI lineage: Eukaryota > Metazoa > Chordata > Aves > Apodiformes > Apodidae > Chaetura > Chaetura pelagica. Next base: position 76,734 of record NW_009952691.1, read on the forward strand.
TGTGTTTATATGAGAGCAAGAAAACCAACAACTACCCTATTTTTCCACTCCAGGATGCTACATTTTCACGAGCAGATTTAAAATGAATGGCTATGCAGTTCTGAGCAAAACTGAGAGCCAAAAAGACATTTAACATTGATGTACATTTGCTCACTGTGGTATCATTGGCAAATTTGTGTTGATATCCAGGAAGAAAAAGTTTATGTTTTACACGATACAATCACCATAATTATAAAACTGTAATTTTACTACAAAAGTCAAAAGGTATGTTTCTGATTTTAATTTTTCTTTTTCTTATGTTTGCTTGGCAATGTAAAAACTACTGTGGAGAAAATTTTGATTCAGTTAAAAAGTGAACAGTGTGCACCCCAAACATGACCTCTCCAAAACTCCTTTTTCTTCACATCAAATTCATTTAATGTGTTTCACACTGAGGGATGGATGACTTAATAGACTACCAGGATACTGACATTATGCAATCTCAGAATTACAGATTTCTATCCTGATTGTTCCCTGATTTCACACCAATCTAACTGATGAAAGAATTGCTTTCACAAACACAGCAGCTGTTCTACTGCAACTGTCCACTGTGAATTCTTTTAGCCCATGGCAAATGCAAAATAAATTGAGTTTGCTTAGCCTCCTTTCATGCTAACTTAAATTAAGTTGCGTTTGCCACAGGCTAAGAACACTCAAATAGATATTTATTATAGAGCTGCCAGCACACAGCAACTTCTTACCCCACAGTAATGTATGTGTTTGATGTCTTAGGCAGAGAAATTCTTATGTTGCAAGTTCTCACAATAAGCAATAAAATTCATGAACACTTTACAATTTAGTGTCAGATCCCATGAAGCAATGTGGGGAAGGGGAGACTGGGTAGATCTGAATGTGAAATTCCAATGTCCTTTTGTGGAAAGGAGATAGAGAAACAAATCTGGAAACCTGAGATCAAAATACAAGTCCATTCAATTAATAAATAAATGGAAAGCAGAGGGAAAAACAGGTCTCGATTTTAAAAAAATCTTTTCAGATATGGAGTTTCCTTATTTGGATGCTCAAAGTAAATTTTGGATGATCATCCAAAACTCATGATTATATGTTTTCTGAAAATTTGGTTCTATTGTCCTTACAGACAGTACAAATTCAGTGGCTGTTTCTTGATTTCACAAAAGTGGTCTGACACCTTACAGCATATCTTCATATATTACTGTCCTGGAGATCTATAAAGCCATTAGATAATGCTTGACCTCCATGCATTTGAGAACACAATAGCCTTTATTTTATTATTTAAAATCCAGTAGTATAATTGAAAGCTGTAGTGACAATTTATTAACATTGAAAATACTATTTAGGAGAGAGTGGCAATCAGATTTAATGTAGACTTTTCAAAATCTACCATACTTTTAATATCAGATAGGACAGTACATTTGGAAAGGACATTTGGAAAGGACCCACAATGATCATCTAGTCCAACTGCCTGACCAGTTCAGGGCTGACCAAAATTTAAAGCAGTTACTAACGACGATTGTCCAAGTGCCTCTTAGACCACCTCTCTAGGAAGCCTGTTTCAGTGTTTGACCACCCTCTCAATAAAGAAATGCTTCCTAATGTCCAGTCTAAACCTTGTCTGGCTCAGCTTTGAACTATTCGCTCACGTCCCAGGGAGAATGGTTCAGCACCTCTGCTCCACTTCCCCTCCCCAGGAAGGTGTAGAGAGCAGTGTGGTCACCCCTCTGCCTCCTTCTCTCCAAACAAGACAAGGGCAAAGTCCTCAGCCACTCCTCATGGATCATTCCTTCCAGCACTTTCAGCAGCTTTGTTGATCCCACCTGGATGCATTTCAAAGTCTATGCATACTTGTTAAATTGTTGGGCCCAGACTGCACACAGCACTCAAGGTGAGACTGGTTATATATTTATTATGTACATATCTATAATATGTATATATATAATACTGCCTGTAATACGCCCCAAAATTATTATTTCTGCCTGAACAACTTTGGACTCTGTTTTGTGCCAGTCACTTGGCACACAGGCATGCTTACTGAATACATAGAAGAACCAGGAGGATGGTGAAAGACCTTAGCTCTCCCCACTTTCATGAAAAGAGCACAAAGAATGACAGACTTTGTTCATTTCTTATTAGTGGGCAACCTTCATAAGATACTGCAGTTCCCAAATTTGTGGTTTTTTAATAGCAATTGGCTACATGCTGTGAATGAATGAATTCCAATTCCCAGTTCTAAAGCCAAGAAGATAACTGAGTTACTCACCAAGGTAAACCATTAGGAAAAGAATGCAAATGAAAACTACTTCTGCTTTAAAAACATGGCAGCTTTTCTGCAGCAACATTTCCCATAGCAAAATTTTACATTCTAGGGATTTCAGTCTAAGAGTGGATAAAAAAAGAATTGATCACAAAAAGAAACAAAAATATCTCTAATAAATATTTTAAATTGAACTTGCAAGCTTGCATTTTTTTCTGGTTTTCCTGTGTACATGTGTTGCAAACCTCTCCACAACATGTAGCATAAATACATTTTTCCATTTTTGAGGAAAATCTGCATTTTGGAGAATGAAAAAAGTGTTTACTATTTTGTATGATTTTCAATAAATAATGCTTTCTTCATGTATGAAGAAAGCAAGTTATTCCCCTCCTTGTATTTTAATACTATTATTTTTATCTTTGAGCATGCAGGGGTTTTTTTAACTTTTAAGCATGACCCAATACCTAGAGATCTATACTTAAAATTCTTGCTTACTAAACAACAGTTTAAAAACAGTCTATAGAAATGTGAGCATTTTAAAGTAAAACAGTCAACCTTTATCGACATTGTTATTTTAAAATATCTTAAACTAGGTGAGAGTAGGTAAGGAGAAAGAAAACAAATTCCAGGCTCTCTCTCTAATGATGAATAAAATTGTGTGGTGAAATTCAAGCCAGTTAACAGGTTCATTGCTGTGAGTGCTCACATTTGTATATTCTGAGTTACGGCAGATCAATGACTTATGTTCACTTACAGAGACATGGAGGTTTTTACAAAGGGCTTCCTAGAACATTCCTGGATTTAACCAGTAGCATCTACCTGTTGGTGACACAAACAGTGTATCTGCATATGGTTTTATTTAGGACAAAAATGATCAGACTTAAAGCCTAATTGTGTGCTTCTAAGATTTCTCCTTTTAATACTGAAATTTCGATGCTGCCTTAGCCATTCTTAATATTGAGTTCCTACTTCAGTAAATCCTAAAGCAGGATAATACAAATAAGATCTTTTCAGTGTTGTTTCATAATACTTGGATTTGGTATTAGCACAGCTTTTCTGCAATATGCAATTTTGCAGCAATTTTTACTGTTCTACTTAAATTTTTTTTGGCAGTTAGGTTTTTAATGTTGGGTTCAAGAGAAGGACCACTGCTTTTAACTCTGACAAAAGTCAGTGAGGACCCACAGTCAATCAGCTCATTTATCCATCAGGCATGTTATTATACAGAGGTAGAGTTGTTTTCTCATAAAATACAAAGTTTAAGCTCTCCTCTACTACCAGCACAAAGTGACTTATTAGGCTTGAGGTTATAGCTGCTTATATCTTCAAATGAGTTGGAGGAAAAGGCTCAAGAACCAAAAAACCCCAATATAATTCTTAATATGTAGTTACTTGCTTTACATTTTTGTGATGGTCAGAATTCATCTGGGATTTTGCTTAACGTAGAACAAAGATTTGTCATTTACAGGTGGCATAGATCAGCATATAGTAAATGACGTGAGCTGACTCTACATCGACACCAAATAAACATGTTTCCTATCTGGATAATATTCTGGTGTGCCAGCTACTACAACCTCTGCCACCAGCCAGGGGCTCTCCCTGTAGCTGGTTGTTCAGAGTTGTATTTCACCAGTCAGCCAGCAACAACTATTTTTACCTCAGCCAAACTCCCAGGGATTTAATTCCCTACACAAGCCAGACAGAGTCTTATTTCCAGAGGCCAGACGAGAGCCCTACTGAACTTGGCTGGACAGCCAGAGCCTAATTTCACCTGCCAGCCATCTAGAGACTACTTCAAAACTGTGTTAAACCAAGCCAGCCACCCAAAGACCTACTTCCGTAGCCAGCCAGCCGGGGCCTACTCAAAGCTGCCTTGGACACCAGCTGGCCAGCTAGAGCTTATTTAGAGCCTTCTTGGACCTCAGCCAGCCTGCAAGAGGTGTCTTTAACCCCAGCAAACCAGTTAGAGCCCTACTTTCCCAGGCAGCCAGAGAGCGCCTACGTTGACCCCAGCCTCCCAACCAGAGAAGACTTTAAGCCCTCTTTGACCTTGGTCTTCCAACCATATCCTACTCAAGGCCCTCTTTCACTCTGACCTCCCAGCCAGAGCTCTACATCCCTTGCTGGCCAGCCAGAAACTTACTCAGAGTTCCCAGCCTGGCCAACCAGCCAGAGCCCACTTAGAGACCTCTTTCACCCCAGCAGGCTAGCAGAGCCTGCTTGGTATGTATTGCTTTGTATTAGCACAAAAATTGTGTTGGAAAACATGTCACAAGCCTTTCTAAAGTCTATGCATAGAACAACTTTTTATCTTCTCAAATAATTAACTTCTTTATCAGATTGGTTAGCATAATTAAATCTTTGTGAATTCATATTGAGTACAGTTGTTTACGTGGTTCTCACTCATGTTTCCAGAAATGGCTTCCAAGAAGATTTTTTTCCCTCATTTTTCCAGCAATTGAAGGGGTGATTGGTCAGTAGGTAATCTAATTGTCCTTCCATTTTTATCTTCAGGCAGAACCCGTATCTCATTCTCCTGAAATTCCAGCTTCCCCCATCTCCGGTATGAGAAGGAAGTCTGCTCACCTGAAACCCAGGATCTGTATTCTGCTTTTGCCTACCCCATGCCCCTCAGGAACTTGAGTTCTTACTATGGCATGGTCTATACAGCCGCAGTTTCCACTAATACCCCTAACTAATTCTTCCAGGCATTTTCTCTCCTTATTTGGTGCCTCTAGTACTTGTGTTGCCCTGTTACTTACATACCTTGGAGGTGCGAATAGCAAGCACTTACCACTGTTATAACCTTTCTCTTAAGCTGCTGAGGGAGCATTTCTCAATGCATCTCTAATATTTCTTCAGTTTTCTCATGATATTATATTAATAGTGTTTTTCTCATGTCTTTGCACCTCTAAACCCCAACAGTGCTGCTATGGGAAGTTTTCATGAGAAGCAATAACTGTTCTGATGGAGGGGGGTATACAACAGGGACAAGACGTCCCCTTCAGTACCTTGCTTTGTACATCTGAAATTATGCTGGCAAAACCCAACAACGTTGTTGTAGTTATAAGCATTTACTGTAATGTATTTCATCATAAACTACAATTATTTAATTATTTAATTAATATTTAACAATTATTTATTAACTAAGCAGTGTTCCATGGATTATAATTAAATTCCTTGCCTTTATTAAAATAATTTATCAATAATTTTTTATTAGTGTATATTACTGTAGTTTAACAACCAATGTATAGTATTTGCTCCTAATCACCCTACTCCAGTCAGCATGAATAGCATAATGAACAGCCAAAAGGGAGATTAAATGAGAAATTATAAAAAAGAAACAGTACAAAAAGGATATGGTACACAAAGGATACAGTACAGCCACATTCTCCTGCTAGACCCTCTTTGAAGGGGGTCTCAGGCTTCTTGAGGTCTGAGCCCTGCAACAGGTTACCATGGCATCACACCATCTCAGGAGTCCTGCACAGAAGCAGGCAGAGCTTTAGGCCCCTTCACATCCCCTGCTCCCCCAGCAGCAGCCCCCCTAAGCACAGCCATGGCTCCCAACTCACACTCCTTTTCCCAGGCCATACTGCTCTGTGGCCACAGGAGGCCCTGAAGTAGGTTTGGGCAGACCTGCCCCTGTTCCACAACCCACCAGTCACAGCTGATAACCTCCAGTCAGCCAATCCAGAAGCAGCAGACAGAAGTCCCAGAAGCTTCTGGAACTAGCTATGCAGAGAAGCCATTATGTGAGGGTTAACAGGTGAATGCAGGCTGCCGGAATGGCTGGAGGCAGCAGCAGGATGGAAGAAACAGAAAATAAAGCCCACAGAGAGAAAAAAAAAAGCCCTGGCAGCCCTTTTCTGGTGTGTGGGGGATATCAGCAGTCAGCTCTGGCGGCATTCC
>NW_009952691.1:83822-104488 GCF_000747805.2 Chaetura pelagica
TCCAGCTGAACCAGACAAAGCTCTGCTGTCCCTCACTGTACAGGTGTTTGGGACACGCTCCTTCTCCACACTGGAGAGATGCAACATGAAACCTTGAGGATGCCTGCACATTTTTTGCTGAGTTGACTGCAAATTACTCTTGACTTCTAATGTAGAGAAATCCTTCACAAAATTAAAATATAGTAAATTGTACAATTAAAGATAAACATGTAAAGCTTGTATTTTGAATACAGTAATGACACTTGTGGGAAGTTAAGGAATTTCAGCCATTAAAATATAAAGTCACTTATTCTGTTGTTCAGAGATGTAGTATGCCTACACCTGCTGCACAGGTAAATACTCTGCCCATTGAAGAAGGAGTGAGGAAATTTGCAATATCTACTTAATTTTCCCCTTGAAAGCAGGAAGAAAGTCTAAGCTTATAGTTTATTTTGGAAACTCCTTTTCCATGGCATCCTGTTTGAAACTTTTAGTAGCAAATCTCAAATTAATCTAAGTTTTCTCACTCACTTTTCAGACACTTTGTATTCATCTCAATTTTTCAACCAACCTCAAAATTGTGTGTCTCCAGAAATGTCATTCATTGTAATCAGATCATGATGTTTCTCAGTTGTGGCAAGTTGACTTTAGCTGGCTGCCAGAGACCAACCCAGATGCTCTCTCATTCCTTTCTCAGTAAGACAGGGCAGAAAATATGATTGAAAATATGATTGAAAAGTTCATGGGTCGAGATAAAGACAGAGTGATCACTTACCAATTACCATCACAGGCAAAAGAGACTCCATTTAGAGAAATTAATTTCTTGCAAATCAATAGCAGAGTATGATAGAAATAAAACCAAACCTAAACCTAAAACTAAAGAGCCTTCTTCTCAGGCTCAACGTAACTCACAACTCTTGTACTTCCTCCTCTCAAGCAGCAAGAGGTGTTGCAGAAGGAGCCTGTTGAGGCTCTCCATCTGCTGTAGCTTCCTTCAGGGCATGTCCACCTGCTCTGGTGTGGAGTCATCCTTGGGTTGCTATGTGGATATCTGCTCCACTGTGGTTCTCCATGGGCTGCAGGGAAACTCCTGTCTGCAACATTGTCTCCACAGGCTACAGCAGAATCCCTACTCTGGCACTTGGAGCACCTCCTCCCCTCCTTGCCTTCTCCCCTTGGTGCTTGCAGGGCTATTTCTCACACTTACCCTCTCACCACCAGGCAGCATTTTGCCCTTCCTTACCCCGGCTTTCCCCGAGGTACTGCCATAGTTGCTGCAGGGCTCAGCCCTGCCGGGGGTCAGTTGGAGCCAGCTGGGACCAGCTGTGTCCAGAATGGGCCAGCCTTGGCCACTCCCCACAGGGACCCTGCAGACCCTCACACCACCTGGGTACATTCATCATGTACACTTCAGCTGAACAATGCCCTGCCTTACAGCTCATCTCATTTAAAATCTTGAGAATATTTTGAAATATGTTTGGGTCTACATTTCAAAATATATTTATACTGGAGATAATACATAGATTCTTCCCTTTGTAGGAACAAGAAAGAGTGCTTTGCTGTAAGAGAAATACCACTTAAGCCATTGTGACTATGACCTAACATGAATAAAAGCAAGGAAATGTGGCCTTATATTAATTGAACAATTCACATGGATAGATGCATAAAAATATTCCAGTTAAAAATCTAGAAAACTCTTCACATTTTTCATCCTCCCTCACCACAGTGCAGAAACCTGCTGTCTACCTTTGGTGGCACCAAATTATTTATTGCATCTGATAGTAGTTCTCTGAAACATGTACGATTATCTTTTTGGGACATGTGCCAGATTAGCAATATTGCAAAACTTTAGTACATAAGCCTTATGAAGTATTGTTGGCATTGGTGGCTAAGGCACTTAATTTAACGAGACGGGCTTGCCATTGCTGAAACTGCTGATTATAGTATTTTCAACAGAGCCAAGGAAAAATCTAATTCATTAGACCTCTGAAACTGCGTTCAACTACTGTTCTTGTGCTGCAACATTTTGAATAAAAATACAAAAGACCCACAGAAAGTAGCATTTCTCTCTTTGAATTTTCACATATTGCTGAAGACCGTTTTCATTATCCTGCTCATGTGTTGTATTGTCTTCCTGGCTGCCACAACATATCATATGGCTACATATCTGATGCCTATAAACCAACAGCAAAACACACAATTGTTACAGAATGTAACTACTGTCCTCTGTAATGACAAATGTCAACATGCTTTTGCAGTATGATGACTTGTCTGTGTTAATATGGAGACTTACGGAGAATATTTTCAAAGAGAAAGAAAAATGTAGTGGCATCATTAATAATTGAGTCTGAGATAGGGAGAAAATTAGACCATAGCTTTATGAAAAAATAACAGTCCCATGGCACATGTTTTGACTTCACTTATTTTGTAAGAGAAAGCAGATGTAAAAGAAAATTATGACTAAGATGATGAGGAATTAAAATCTGAAAATTTCTGCTGTTGAATATTAAACGCTCGTTACACTTCTGGTTTAAGATACACCATTTATTCATAAACCTATGTAATATTTCTCTGATAATATAAAATAAAAATGTGCAGCTAGACTGAATTTCATTTAAAATCTTGAAGTTTCTTGAACATAATGCTGTATCGAGCTCAGTCCTAACTGCTTCAGTTATGATCATACCTCGAGCAGCTTTACAGTAGTGTAAATCTACCAGAAGAGAGGAAAAATTATGTGAACTGTGCCTGCAGCTTTTTTAGTTTTTCTGACATTCCAGTTAGTTATTACTGTATTTGCAATTTATCTTTAGAAAACCAAAGGTCAGAAATTCAACATCTTCTGTAAGGGGATGCAAGAAGTGAGTACCTGGACTGCAGTCAAGTCCACCTGTATGCCAGCCTCCTCCCTCTTTAATGCTGGCAAAACTCCATTCCTGCCCTTCCAATCTCTCTGATCTTGGTTCTCTGCCTCTCTTGCACAAATGTTCTTTATCCTGCTAGACAATGACACACTCTCTGGAAAGTGGTCTCTGAGGAGTGAGGTGCCTCCCAGAAGGTGCTACAAATTTCTGTACGCACCAAAATCTTTTTGTTACTAAAGCAGATTTCATTATTAATTGAGGGGCAGAATGCGTTGTTTCTTTTTTTAAAGTCTTCATAAACAACCCTTGTTTTCAAAATTGCATCTGTGCAAGAAGTACAAGGTTCATATCTATAAGCTAGATTCTCAATTCTGGCTATGTAGGCAATGTTAATATATATATTATAAATAGGTATTTTATATAAAGTTGACTGTACTCTCATTATTTCCACTCCAGCTAAATTTTTTAGAACAGAAAAATCAAAATAAATAATTGATTTCCAAGTTTCTGAGATCTTGTTAATGACACACAAATTCATTCCTCTAGGCTTGGAGCTCTTTTTCAGACCAGAAAGTTTAACTTAACACAGGGTGTAGGATTGTCTGTGGCTCCTGTAAGCAGGATTCTCTAATGTTTTTACATCCTAGGGTAAGTAGCCTTTTTAGAGTCCTACCAGTAACAGCCTTGTGAATTTAACAGTGTATTATTTGCAAAAGGGACTAAAGCTGATCCCTCAAAGCAGATGGAGGGATCTCTTAAGAGTCCCTGCTATGTAAGTGACTTCACTTATTGGTTTGCTGTTAGAAGCAGGGTTTTACCTGAAAAGACCATTTCTTTCCCATTGTGACTGAAATCAGAGGCCTCCCACAAATGCCACGAAGTGCTGTGAATTATCTTATGACATCACCACTGAATGATTCTACAGAAGCCATTGTCTCTCAAGTTATATATTTTTTTCTCCTTTTTTGTTTTTTTTACATTTGCATTATCTTGTCTGTTAAGTTGCCTTGAAAACTTAAAAACTTGCTGATGGTTTTACTTATCAGAGCACTCAGGCCAAGAACATGGATGTGCACACTTCATGCACACTTTTAACCTCAAAACAATGCACAGAAAGACTTTAAAGTTTGGTTAAATGAAAAAAAAACAACACTGATACTCCAATAATATTGAAATGCTAACCTGCTCAATACCATATAATAACATTTTGTAGCTATTAAGTATCTTCCTTGAAATGAACCTCAAAGTCGATTCATACTTTCTCTCAATTCCTGATTTAAAATATCATTGAGTTTCACTGTAATTTTTGAGATACACTAAAATGTTCTGCAGTAATTATGAGAGGCCAGAATTGAACAAATCTACCCAAATTTAATGAGTTTGCAGTGGTAATGATTTTTAATTGCCTTCCATCTCATTAGAGTACCAGGTGGCAGCTATGTAACCTCACTGTGGATGCTAGTTGTCTGTATGGCCATACGTTTCTGTGCAGACACTAATGAACAGACATTAAATGTCCAAAGCCTCTGTAGTGGTCTACTAACAGCAACTTGTCAGTTCCTTTGAAAAAGAGGAACCTGACTCTGACCTTACTCACACTAAAATTAACTGGAAAGATGTCACTGCCTCATACTGCTTCCAGTGTACCTTTTAAATTGCAACAAAAAATAACATATACATATGTGAATATATTATGTTCTGTTATCTGCTGTAAACTGTTTAAAGGCTTTTACTTACCACTTTAGAAACAAAAAGCTTTGTATCAGTTACTCATTCACACGGCAATATAACAAAAAAGAAAACGCTCCTCTTAAATTCCTTTTCCTTCTGCAAAAAACAAACAAAAAAAATTTGTCTTAAAACAATGTTATTCCTAATGATAGTTAACTTTCTCATGTGAATGGAAGACAGAATTTCTAATGAACAGGAAAAAAGCAATAACAGAGGTTTGCCTTATATGTCTGTTGACTGCTAAAGGAATCTATATGCTGTTCTTTACTGAGAAAAAATAAAAAAACAAACACCAACCAACCAACCTAGTTTTGGTTTAAGAAAGAAATATAGCATTGTGAATTTAATTCCATAGTTATGCAAAAAGGTATATCTCTGTAGGATCAGTACTTTTTAATATATGCAGATTGGAGACTCGTTAATAAAAACAAATACTACAGAAAATAAAAATCTGTAAAAAACCCTTATTTAAACTATGGGAATAATAAGGTTCTTGCACCCCATTATTAAGATGTCTTAAGAGTTCTGGCTTCCAGATGCTTGAATTCAAAATTACCTTAATTTAAATTATATGGCATCAAAAACTAAATTCTAGCTTATGCTAAGCATAGCATTGCAATATATAACAACCTGTGATGCACTACCTGTAAAATTAAACATTTCCTCTGCTATTTTATAATAGGATGAAATTCTAGGACATAAAACTTATAATGCAGTAGCATTACATTATCTTCTTTCTGTTCAGGTACGTGTTGACCTCTTTATAATTTATTTTGAGTAAATAAATTCTATAGAACAATTCACCAAATTATTTTGTGTGCTTTTTTTTTTTTTTTTTTTGTACTTGCATCGTATAGTTGCTTCAGAGGTATTTATTTCAGACACCTCAACTAAAGAGTTAGAAAATATGTGTACTTTATGTGTTTTATATTAATAATTATATATTTACCTGATGATTGCTATCCACTCACTAGTGAGCCTTAAAGCCACTGTTTCTTATACTTACAATACTTGCTTCCCCTCGCATAAAGTAGTGGATAGCCCAAAGAAACAATGTCTCAGAAAAAAAAAATTGTTCCCACCTTAGATATCATTTAGAAATAAAATGATTTTATCATGACCTGGAGGATTTTTGCAGGCTCTAAACTGATTATCTAAACCTGGATTATTTAGCCAAAAATGCCTCCTATCTCTGAGTACCTACACTATGACATGACAAAATAACTCGTGGTCTGAAAACCTATAAACTAAGCTTCCGGAAATCAAGGGGGGGGTCTGTTATCAGTATTTGAAAACCTTGCCTTAGCAAATTTTATTTTTTTTTAAATATTGAAACTGTATACATCATTTTGATACTTAAGAGACTTTTTGATTTCTGCATATGCTATTTTTTTTCATATCAGAACTATAAGGAAACTAATTATAATAAAATTTCTTGTCAAATTGACATTGACCATGGTGTATGAGATAGAATATATAAGTCCCTTTTTATCCAAAAGGTTAAATTAGGTACTGCAGATCAGATTATCTTTGACAGCAACAATTTTTCCACTGATTTCAGTGGAGTTAGTGTAATTAAAAGAAAAGAAGATCATTACATGTGTGAACTAAATAGTCAACGACAGATTAAAGCAAGAAACACTCAAACTGGATGCTACCTAAAAAAACAAATTAAACATAATGTCACTTGTCCCAGATGTAAAGAAGAGTGGATGACATTTAGTAGGGTTTTTCAGGGTCTAGGAGGACAGCCTACAAACTCTGGTCTATTTTTATGACCTACATGATCGTATAAACATAATTTATCAAAATAATTCATTTACAAGCAGAGATCAGGTGTAACTCTAAACTGAAAGAAATGTTGTGACATTCTTGAAATATTTTTTTTTTAAAAGTAAATTTAGCCAAATAATATTAATTTTTATATGCATAAGGAGACTTAAAGCCTGCCCTGGAATAAGTCAATGAAAGAAGTGTGTAAAAAGCAATAAAGCTTACATGTAAAAGGCTGTGAGTTTGCATTAATCATAGGTTTCATAGCTCAAGCAGTATTCTCTCCTTCACAACCACATATTTTTTCTGTTATCACCTTACAATTGTGTTAGGACTTTCTGTATCAGCACAGCTTGAGCCCATCAGTAGCTAAGCTTGTTATGGATAATCTTATTTATTCTACCACCTTACTGCAAGATAATCACATTACAGTTTTCTCAAGGGCTTATCACCTTGAATCCACCCAGTATCTGAAATATGAGGAGGGAGAAAGAGATGTAGAGATGTCTGAAAAACTTAGCTAAATTTCTTGTTCCTTTACTCTTAGAATAACTGCATCAAGACTCAAAATTATTAATGCATATATTAAGTATTTCAGAATAATAGAATTAATAGGCATAAAAATTATTTTTATTATTAAAAAGTACAAAATAGAGTGTACTGCATATTTAAAAATACTCTTATCTGTAATGAGTTAATGATAACCCCAAAGAGTACAGATACTATTTCTGTAGGAAGACCAAGGTAATATTTGCCTTTGAACAAGACACAGTATAAAAGGAATATTCCTCCAACCTTTCAATAAATGTAGGAGAAAAAGTAATATGTTTGTTGAATTACTAAAAAGTAGACACTGAAAGGAATTTAAGAAAGCCCTGAGAGATGATTTGGACAATGCCCAGACATTTGAAGAGGCAGTATTATCTCTTATTTCATTGCTTGCACTTCTAATCTAGATTGAGTTAATCTGCTTTTAATTATTGCACATAAAACAATCTTTCACTGAAAATAAACATATTTATATGTTCCTATTTACAGAATACAATACAACGCTCAGAAGTACATGGATAACTATTATGAATTTACCATATATTTTTCAAATACATATCATATAAAGGTGTTGGAGCCTGTTCCTTAATATGTTCAGGTGATACCTACTTCACAAACCTAGTCCAAATTAATTTTCATTCAGGGAATTGATAGTATCCATTTGGGCTTCCCTTTGAAGGAATACTTTGACCCTTTCATTTGCTTGATCCAATATAATTAGTAAAATTAAGCAATGGCACTATGTCTTCATTGTGTTTATGGACTAACTTTCCTCTCACTTGTGTCTATTGTGATTAGCTTAAACACATCAGTCTAGCTGCACACAGTTCTACATGTGCACATTTTTGTATGTTGCTGGTCAGCAGAAGGTCTGTGAAATAGGGGACCAAATTCTGTCTTTGGAAGCAATCACACATTTGTAGAAATTTGGTGTCCTGTAGGCAGAACATGATCCTAAATGTTAGAAGCTTTTCACTTGGCTGTAGCCTTGTGTTATTCAAATGGGTATTAGTTTGTATTAATAAGTATCAAATACTGATATATCATTCCTATGCGAATAACTGCTCCTTAGATAGGCACAAATGTTAGCACACCCTGTGTAGTATGGAGGGTGATTAAGTATGAAGTGCTATTTTGAATTTCAAGTGGATCCTTCTGCATGAAGTGCAACATGCTGTGCAAACTAAGATCTGTTTCATTTGGTCTTCATTTCTTTTCTCCACTAAGAAGAGCTTTTACTGTTGGGAAAGTAAGTACTTACATGTCTTAAATCAAAACCAAAATCACCTAACACAGTTTTTCAAAAGATTTATTTTGCTTCAGGTGTAATTTTTAAAAAAAATAGTTTAATAGTATTCTCTTGAGTTGTAACTCTGCTGTGAAATATGGTGGAAAAAAATGTACAATAATTAAATTAGACTGTTAGGATTTATTTTTTTCTTAGATATTTGCCAGACATAGAAAAAAGTATCTAAAAATTTAAAAAAGAAATCATTTATAAAGGAAGACATGGAATGATTATTCACTTCAGCTAACATGAATGGGACCAGCAAAACTTGGAGTTAAGGAGTCAAGTAATGAGTTGCCAGTGTAGCTTTATCATAGAATCATAGAATCTTAGGGGCTGGAAGAGACCTCGAAAGATCATCTAGTCCAACCCCCCTGCCAGAGCAGGGTCACCTAGAATACATCACATAGGAATGCATCCAGGTGGGTTTTGAATGTCTCCAGTGAAGGAGACTCCACAACCTCCCTGGGCAGTCTGTTCCAGTGCTCTGTCACTCTCACAGTAAAAAAAAAATATTTCAGATATTCACCTTGAACCTCCTATGCTCCAATTTACACCCATTACCCCATGTCCTATCACTGGTCCTCACTGAGAAAAGCCTAACTCCATCCCCCTGACACTCACCCCTTACATATTTGTAAACATTGATGAGGTCACCTCTCAGTCTCCTTTTCTCCAAGCTAAAGAGACCCAGCTCCCTCAGCCTTTCCTCATAAGGGAGATGTTCCACTCCCTTCATCATCTTCGTAGCTCTGCGCTGGACTCTCTCAATCAGTTCCCTGTCCTTCTTGAACTGAGGGGCCCAGAACTGGACACAATACTCCAGATGCGGCCTCACCAATGCAGAATAGAGGGGGAGGAGAACCTCTCTTGACCGACTAACCACACCCTTTCTAATGCACCCCAGGATGCCATTGGCCTTCTTGGCCACGGGGGCACATTGCTGGCTCATGGTCATCCTCCTGTCTACCAGGACCCCCAGGTCTCTTTCACCTACACTACTCTCCAGCAGTTCAGCCCCCAACCTGTACTGGGACATGGTGTTTCTCTTCCCCAAATGCAAAACTTTACACTTCCCCTTGTTGAATTTCATCATGTTTCTCCCCGCCCAACTCTCCAGCCTGTCTAAGTCTCTCTGAATGGCAGCACAGCCTTCTGGTGTGTCAGCCACTCCTCCCAGCTTAGTGTCATCAGCAAACTTGCTGAGGGTACTTTAATTCTCCCTCCTTGTGTATGTGCATTATTAGGCTCTACTTTCGTATTTGTGTTTGTATGTCGCATTTTCTGCAGAACCCACCACTCATTTGCAATTTGTTGGAAGGAGGTGTAACCACTGGTTGAAGGGGTGGTCTAGGGACCAAGTCCTCATCATGAGGCAATTTAATATATCTACTTGGAAATTCCTATAACAGAAGTACACAACATTAATTTCTCTAAATAATCTTTCTGGATCAGAAAGCGCAGTAGAACAAACGATGGCTAACTGCGCAGGCAAGGACAAAGCAAATTAGTTTGTGTGTCTGCTTTGTGTAAGCCCATTTTAAGCACCTGTGTTGGTGGTGGATAATTTTAAAAGATAAAAGCAGAGACTGGGGAGAATATGGAGGACAGGGAAAATGAGGTTGCTTGGCAGAGACCAGAGCAGTGCAGAAAGTTAGGAAGTCTGAGGGATGCACAGTAGAGGAAACTACCTGCTATACTGAAATGACTACTACTGAATTGAGAGCTGGGACTTATAAGGAAACTGGTAAGGAATATCGTGCGTTCTGCTCTTGTAATTTAGCTATAACTTGTAGATGTTTTGCTGGATTGTTATTTTTTATTCCAGCACTCTCTAAACTCCCTTTTAATTAGAGGCCACTTCTCAGGATTTCCATAATATAATTGAAATTAACACAAATCTCAGATACTGCCGCTTACTATACTTTGGTTATGTGCTGAATCATGATTCTGAAGAGAATACAGAAGGATGAGTATAATTAAAAATAACATGGCCTATTGTCACTTACAACACTGGAGCTAAAAGGAAACTTCCAAAATAAGAAGGGTAATTTTTACACAGGTGTTAATATCTAGCATGCTATTTCAGATTTTTTACTTGAATATGGACTTCTGTGTGATAGACTGGAACTTCTGTCAGTATGAATAATATTATTTCCCATAAAATGGAAACATATATATTGGAATCAAGAGTCTATGCTTAAGAATCAAGATGCTTCTTTAGTGAAATTCAGAAGCTTTAATTTTTATTGTTTCCAGAATAGATGTAAATTCTATTTATTTATTTATTTATCTATTTATTTATTTATTTTTAAATGCATGTGGCTGAAACATCTCTGCAAATATACATACACCTCAATGTTTACAGGCAACCTTCTCAGAGATCACTTAAGAGAAATATAACTATGCTAAACTCAAATTTCTGGCATCTGCTACTGAATGTATTAATGGAAAGTGTTTGTGGAGTAGCCTTCTAGTAATCCCAGGAAACAACTCAGTTCCTGTATAAGAATACCCTGAAATAAAGTAAGTTAGAAGCTTCAAATATTTCTGTCCTCTCCTACAGAAAGGAGAGTCTTCTGGCTCCTTAGTATAAATATTGTCACACAAACCCAAGCAACGTGGGTCACAGTTAGGTCTAGAAGCTGTGAATATCTAATGGATTTCAATAGAAAATTCTCCTTTGCTTCTCTCCTCCCTCCAGACACCTTTACATATGAGCTCCAGTGCATGTTTCATCCAACCTTGTAAGGTTACATATCCAGGTTTCAACATGATCTGTCATCCTGCCTACTGTTGCAAATTCTGTGTCACTGAAATACTCACAACATAAATAAAACAAATGAAGTTCCCAGAGTGCTGTTAAGGTGAACCTTCCTCTGGAGTTGCTCATGTGTACTGGTGGAGTCTGTGTGACCCTCTTAGTTAAGACTGTGGGCTCTTAAGGAAGTAATTTTGTCTTTCCTTTCCATCTTTATACAGAACTTAATACACTTTCAAGGTTTAACACTGGGCTGGCTATTAAACGAATGACAGGTTCTCTCTATTAGCCCCTCTCCTTCCTCTGCAGGGAAAGTAAAGACAATAAGGGGGAGAGACTTACAGGTTGGAAACTAAACTACACAGCATTAATAAAACAGTAATGATGAAAAAAAAAAAAATCTATCTATCTATCTATCTGTACAAATATACACAAATATGTAGAAAACCAATACCATGCTTCCCCCCCTGCCACTAATAGTCACTTCACCAGAAACATTACAGGACAGGCCCTGGAAAAGTCCTGGATTGGACTCTTGGAATCCAGGTTTTCATACACACGTGTCAAAGCACAGCAGAATGAAAAATAGGAACAAATCATCCCTCAAAAGTAGTATGGCCTAGCAGTTCAGGGACAGATGCAGAAGAAACCTGAGTGATTCTTTGGCTGTGATCCTTGCTGCTTTGGGATAACGTTTCACAATCTCTTCTCTCTGGTTCCATTACTCAATGCCTACTTCAGTTACAAAATATTGGGTTTAGGGCTGTTTGTTACTAATCGTGTCTATGGTGTATGACAGAATGGCTCTATTAGCTCCACAGGGGCCTGAAGGAAGTAGTGCATAGATGACTATTTAAACCCAATAACCGAATCTCACCTCTACTGCTTTAAAAATACCACAGTAAATGAAATATCAGAATCTGCCAGAATTTGAGCTCAAAGCTATCTCCCTTATGGTCAAATTAGTGAAGTGTTTAGCATGCATTAAAAGGTTTACCATCAAGGGTAATATATATATATATTTTTATTTATTTTTTTTTCTACTTTGATCCATATGTAGTTTCAGCTTCTCATTCTCTACATTTTTGCTCTCTATGAATCTGCTGCTAAGGTCTACTGGATGACTGGGCTAACAGAGACTCTAGATATTAATGAGTGAATTGTTAGCCCACTCAGTGGAGTTAATGAAGCTGTATTATTAGACAAAAATTAAATATTATCTGTAGACAACCGTATAAAGGGAGGTAAAATCGCAATAAAAAATATCTTTCATTAGGTGTTTGTTTTTTAAATAATAACTTCGTGTTTCACCAGAAACAAGGTGCATGAAGACAGATTTTATTCTGTGGTTTTTACTATTTTGACCATCAAGTGCTCTGAACTACCTGGAAATTTATGTAGTGGGGATTTTTAGGCTTTATTTCAAAAAAGGCTGATACAATATAACTAGGACATAATCCAAGTTGCTTATTAAAGGCTGTTTATTGAAGGCTGAAGGTTTATTTCAACAGTCTACAGTTATTTCTTTGTATTGTCAGAGGGAGAAAACTTGAAGATTGAAGAGGATCTGCAAACAAACTAATAATACATTGCAACTCAGGCTAAGCCTGAAATGTTTGCTAGGTTTCAGTAACTTTTTTGCAACAAACTGTATCAACTCACAACCACTCACTCAAACAATTCAAAATCTGTCACTAGGGAATAAATAAAACTATACCCATTAAAAATTTCCTTTTGTCTATTACGTTGGTTCACAGACTGAAGTAGATAAGTTGATCAAGTATGGGTTTGGTGATCAGGTAGTGAGGTGGATAAAGAACTAGTTGAAAGGAAGGAGTCGGAGAGTTGTAGTCAATGAGGCAGAATCTGGTCGGAGGTGTGTGACTAGTGGAGTCCCTCAGGGGTCGGTACTGGGACCGGTGTTGTTCAACATCTTCATCAACGACCTGGATGAGGGTATAGAATTAAAGTACCCTCAGCAAGTTTGCTGATGACACTAAGCTGGGAGGAGTGGCTGACACACCAGAAGGCTGTGCTGCCATTCAGAGAGACTTAGACAGGCTGGAGAGTTGGGCGGGGAGAAACATGATGAAATTCAACAAGAGGAAGTGTAGAGTTTTGCATTTGGGGAAGAGAAACACCATGTCCCAGTACAGGTTGGGGGCTGGCCTGCTGGAGAGCAGTGTAAGAGAAAGGGACCTGGGGGTCCTGGTAGACAGGAGGATGACCATGAGCCAGCAATGTGCCCTCCAGCACAGAGCTACAAAGATGATTAAGGGAGTAGAACATCTCCCTTATGAGGAAAGGCTGAGGGAGCTGGGTCTCTTTAGCTTGGAGAAAAGGAGACTGAGGGGTGACCTCATCAATGTTTACAAATATGTAAGGGGTGAGTGTCAGGAAGATGGAGTTAGGCTTTTCTCAGTGAGGACCAGGGATAGGACAAGGGGTAATGGGTGTAAATTGGAGCATAGGAGGTTCAAGGTGAATATCCGAAAAAAGTTTTTTACTGTGAGAGTGACAGAGCACTGGAACAGGCTGCCCAGGGAGGCTGTGGAGTCTCCTTCACTGGAGACATTCAAAACTCACCTGGATGTGTTCCTGTGTGATGGACTAGATGATCTTTCAAGGTCCCTTCCAACCCCTATGATTCTATGATTCTATGATTCTATGATTCTATGATCAATAAAAACTAGAAGTGATGATTGCACAGCCCCTAGGACAGACCCTTAACTAGTAGAAGCCTATATAGTACTACTCACCAAAGTGGGCACAGGCTGGTTTATTACTGCTAGAGATCAGGTTACTGAGTTTAAAAGATTAAGGATTTTCTTTTCTGTAAATTTTTATATTGTTTACAAGCAAGCCTAGCACTTGTGAATAACTGTATACTTTGATCTGTAACTTAGTGTTTATCTTTACTTCTGCCAGGATGTAAATTTTATAGAAGTCTTTTATACAGAGCCCTAAGAGCAAATCACTTAGCATGCCTCCTTCATAGAGGTAGTACATTTACCATATTAAGATAACCTTTTAAGGAATGACTCAATTTAAAAAAATTGAATGAAGAAAAAAAAAATCTCTGGCACTTTAATCTAATTGTAACAGAAAACACTACGTTAACTGCTGATCCTCAGAGAAATCCAAAACCAGCAAGAGGAAAATGTTACCACTCAATAAAAGTCTTGGCAACTTCCCACTGAGACCTGAAACACAATATGCACACATCAAACGATCACTAACTTATTGGATCATTAAGTAAAAGCCAGAGCCATTTGAAGAAAGTGCTGCTCTCATTAAAGCTGAAATATTTTCTGATGCACTAAATAAAGTGGTACAAATAATTTGACAAAATAGGAATTATTAGGCATTACAAAAATTAGGGAAGGAATATGCTAAACTGCTTCACTTTGAAAAGATTTACTTTGAAGTTAACATTTCTTTTTCATTATGCTCAAGAAATTTCAGCAGATCAACTGATTTTACTTTTCTGCTTTTGCAAACAGAAACTAGAATGCCAAGGACATCAAATTCAAATGTTTCACAGTGGAACTGGAAGAATGCAGATGAAAAGTAACATGGCATCTGAAAATGTTCTTGCAAATAATCCCCATTGGATAAATGTACAAATAATTGCAATTTTTTTTCTCCTTTTCCCTACTTAAACTACTATCGATCTATCTATCTATCTATCTATCTATCTATCTATCTATCTATCTATCTATCTTACATACAGGAAGTCTTCTGATTTTACTCCAACCACACCTTCTGCAGCCCCTTGTCTTTAGTTGCAGTCCCCTTTAAAACAATTTAGTACATTGAACAAAAATTCAATTTCTGCCTCCTTACATGGCTCCTCTCTTCCCACTATTTGCTATCAAATCTCCCTTACTAATTTCTCAGTTCAGTTTCATGACTCTCCCATCCTGTATCTTCTTGGAAGTCTCCTTTACTGTCCCTTCTACTTCCATCCTTTTCTCCTTGCTGCTTGTGACTGGGAGGTGAAGATAACCTCCACACCAACCTAAGGAAGATAATTCCTGAAGATCCTCTCCAAAAAGACAGGCATACTCCAACAAACCAAATTGCATCTCAGTGGAGAGAAAAATGGCATTTTGCCTTACTTTTAAAATATTTTTCCTTAAAATTGTATTAATGTACCTGCTGGATGTTTCTGTTTCTAAAAAATCATGCTGGAAAAATTATAATAAATAGATTAATGAAGAATTAATAACTGAGAGTGAGTGAGGAAGTAAAGGAAATTTTCCTGGCTTCTACAATGCACTGTCTAGGTCAGCTTCTATAAGGTGCTGTAGATGTACTGACAGCCAGGAACCTATGACAATTCATGACAGCTAAAGAACTACTCCACTATTTGCAATCAAGGAAAAATTGTGACCCTATCCAGATTCTGTTTGAAGCCAAAGACAAAAACCTTTTAGTCAACAGCATTTGTTCATGAAGTGTCAGGAATATAGAATCATAGAATGGTTTGGGTTTTAATGGACCTTCAAGATCATCCACATCCAACACCCCTGCATGGGCAGGGACACCTCCCACTAGATCAGGTTGCTCAGTGCCCCATCCAACCTGCCCTTGAGCACTTCCAGGCATGGGGTTTCCACAACTTCCCTGGGCAACCTGTGCAAGTGTCTCACCACCCTCACAGTGAAGAATTTCTTCCTAATCTAAATCTTTTTCCTAGTCTTATCTATCTTTCTCCTCTTCCAGGAGAAAGGAATGCTTGTCCTTTTGCTACATGCCCTTGTAAAATGTGCCTCCCCAGCTTTCCTGTGGGAAGTGTAGTTTTCCTAGTCTACTGGGAGGTGTTCCTAGGCATGCAGGTTGCAACTAGACAGTTGGTACTAGGTGGGTTGGAACTAAATTGTCTTTGACATCCCTCCCAACATAAACCACTCTGTTTCTAAGAGTCTGTCCCATATGTGCCTGTTTTCACTATCCTGTTTAGCAGTATTACCTTCATAACACACTAAGGTACAATTTGTGGGCACTTTCTAGGTGTTTCAACCTGAAGTCTAGTGGCTTTTTTTAAAAATATGATAGAAGGTCTCAGTCTCCCAGCACCTTCAGCGGGTGTTCAGGGTTGGTGAGGATGCTCAGCACCCAGCAGAGGTAACTATAAAAAAAAATGGCATGCTGTGGTTGTGGGTCTCCAGTAGGGAGATCAATAGACATGAACATTGCAGGCTCTTTGCCCTGGGGAAACGAAAAAAAACACATAAGTAGAATCAATGGCAATGTAGTATGCATTACATTTTATGTGACCAGGGACAGGAAGAAGAACAGTTATACTTATGAAAGCACACAGCCAACTGGATTTTGTTTATGCCTCACACAATAGAACATCATTCCCATTTTTACTGTGCAAAGGTATGGTTTTGATAAACTTTTCTTTTTTTTTTTTTTCTTTTTTTCCCTGACAATCTAAAGAAAATTTATCTTCCTTATTGAACATTGGCATGTCAAAATCCATATAAATTGATGGGATATAAAACATGGATGTAAATGTGTAGCTTAAAACCACCTCATATTCCCAGGGCTCCTTCCACTTCCCCATTTGCAATGTATAAAGTCAGACTGATGTCTCTAAATCAAAATTGCATTTTTCTGACACTTCATCTCTTTGTCATGTTGTCTCCTTGCAATATCTGTGCTACAAAACTCTGTTTCTTTATCCATTTATAGCATCATAGGACACAAATCAATTTTACAGGTAACAAGGCTAATAGATACAGAAAGAAATCATATAAATCACATTTGTGAAGAGGAAAACTATGTTAAACACCACAGTCATTTAAAGAAAACCAATTTGTTTTGCAATTTTTTTCAGATGATGTGTACTATTTTGAAATCAGACTATCTTGGACACATTTATTGAGATGCCTATGATGTACAATGCATGTTAACTTAGAGCTGTGATAGTGATAGTGCATCTTTTTCCCTTAAAATGAAAACAGCCTGGCTATCCTTATGTGCTGAAACACCTGTAACTACTGTCTTCTTTTCTCTCATTCCAATCTTCCTTACATGTTTTGCACTTCATTGCCAACAGACAAAAGATAAGTGTCCTATTACTCTGACAACTTCTTTCCTACAAGTTACCTTGTACAAATTTGTGCCCCAACATCCTTCCTAAGTGGGCGTAATATCATGAGTGAATCAGTCTCTCCATACACACACTGATCTCTTCCTGCTTTCTACTAGAGAAAGATGAGACAAAAGGTAGCAATGTTGCTTAATTCTAGCATCTCTAATTAGTGAATTTGAAAAACACAGCAGTGCCAAACAATTATTTTGATACCTGCTCATTCAGAAGTTTACACCCCTCAAATATTGCCCCTTTTACCTTTAAAATAAGTAAACTTATAAACCAGATAAGAATGTGCAATGTATCTCCATTATTTGTATATTAATGACTTAAGTGATTCTGCAGAGATGACTGGAAGTTGAAGTTAGCACAGAAAACAAACCATCCTTATTTTCAGAATATTTCAATTACCTAAAGTGTTTCATTTACCCTACTGGTAGTTCAATCTGCATGATTATTCCACAGAAATAAGAATATTTTTACAAAGTCCCTGCATAAGAAGGGGGGTGAGGGCCGGAATCAAACACCCTTGACTTTTGTTGGCCAATCCCAGATGAGAAAACACAGTTCTGTTCCTTTACATTTCAACAAAACCTGATAGACTTGCATCTTGGAAGCCATATCTTTGATTCCATATTCAGTTTGACACCTGGGCTTTCATTCATTATTCTCCTAGGCTTGCCTGCTGAACCACCACAGAAAGATTAAGAGAATATCCTCCCCTCCTAGTAATATCTGTGTTAGACATAATCCTCAGCAAGTGTTAAAGGAATAACAGGTGGGTTTAGGGGAATAGTAAATTCTTCTGTTTAATTTCATTGTTTAGATGACCTAAGGCACTTGTGTCTATTCCCATTTCTTTAATAACATTGCTTTGCATAAATGTATATATGCTTTTTTAATTCCTCTGATATTGCACCTCTGGAAATCCTAGGCTGATGTCAATCAGTAAAATTCACATTTAAATTCAGTTACTAAGTCCTTTCAGAAGATGAGGAAACAAGGCTGCTGCTGGTCCAAAGGCTTAACTAGAGATTGCACTAACATGCAAAAAGAATGCCAGAACACTAATTTTTAAAAGATGGAAAATTGTAACTGCTATTGAAAATGGAAATTTTATTAATAAGTTTGTTCTCTGAGTTAATAATGAAATTCCAAATCTGAAGAACCTTCTATGTTATAATTACCCTTTAAATCTTTTTGTATAGCTGTTACATCCTGTGGAGGGGGAATCTGTTTATTCTAATACAGATGCAGAGGAAAAGAACACATTTAAATAACACACAGTGTTACGGTGTCATCGGGCCTTCTAAGTGATTCTCTACTCTTTTCATACTAGTCTAACTCTATTAACATGCAGGTCATTAAAGTGAAATTAACACTAGTTCTCTTGGCAGTGTACCGGGTGTGTGAATCACTTAGATCCTACTTAAACTCTCTGAATTGGGCTTTAAAAGGATTTATGAGGTGTGCAGCCTTATGAGCCTTCTAGGATGGGAGGTGAATGTCACTGTTAATTTCCTTCACCTCTGCAAATCCTTAAAACAAAGCTACAGTAACTTCAGTTGTTGTCTTCCTTGAAACAGGTTCAGCAAAGCTTGGCCGGACTCTTGTGCTCCTATCTGTAGAACTGTGCTTGATGTTACTTCTGAAACCTGGCATGAAACAACACTTTAGGCTTTACAAAAAACTGCTAAAAATTAATACCAAAAAGAGCTATGGGTAATTTTTAAACTTAGTTAAATAGAATACGAATAAAAAGACATTTGTGGGTACTTATTTTACTACCACCTCCTTCAGCTACAACAAGAAAGACAAAATTGTGGAGATTTTTCTCTGAACATAGGTTATTTATCAAGAGAGAAATATAAAAAGCTAATTTCTTCTTTTTTAACCATTACTACTGGAGCTCTGGACCATATCAAGAAGGATTCTGACAGTTAAGTGTTAGTGGAAGAAAGAAGGATGAAAGCCTATCAGCAGTGAATGATTGTATTTAAGCCTGACAATGATGAAATAGGTGAGACCATGCTACAATTTCTGATCCTTCATTTGTCTTTGTTGATAAAATGAACACTGTCAGAGGCTCGACCCCACAGCAAATTTAACGTGACTGTTTATCCCTGCACTGAAAAAGGTTTGCACGTGATCAGATGATAGATGCACAAAGTTCTGTATAAGAGAAACATCCAGTTTTCCTCTTTTTTAAAAAATATTTACACTTAAAAAAAAAAAAAAAAAGACAAAATATGTATTGTGCATCATCTACCCTTTGTGGGAAGCTTAATTTTTAAACAAGGAACAATACCCTTTCTAGGCTGCCACTGAAAACATTACATGTTTCTAGTTTTTATATCTGATTATCTGTTTCCTATAAAGACTTCCAAGTATCTTGTTGAAGGATTAAACACAGTCATGAATAGAAACAGGAAGTCCCTTTTGAGTAGTAGTTCCTGAGCTGTTTTCTAGTCTCATAAGCACAATTTTGCATACAACATTTAAGGATAAATGTATCTGTTATTACCCTACCCATATGTGGGCAAATCTGTTTTTCCATTTGCATTATTTGTTATAACATCTACCAATTCATTTTAGAGGCATTCAATTAGATAACAAATGTGACTGATATGTATCCCTTTAAAAAAAAAAAAAAAAATCCAATGTGGGTGGTTCATTAAGAAGTCTCTCTATAAAACAATATTAGATGAAATCAAATCAGACAAGCAGTGTTTTCATGTTGAGAAAAGTATTTCCTAATCCTTGAACCGGATAAGGAAGGGGAAAAAAAATTCAACAAAAACACAAACCCACCAAATAAACCACCACTAAAACCTCTTATTACTTACAGTAAGTGGTCTGTAATAATATCTTTCCTAAAGTAAGATTTAAATTTTTGTACCGCTTAGCTACGTAAGTCTGTGAGAGGATGAAAGTCAGGACAGAATGAAAACCTAACCACTTTGCTTCATTGACATTTTATCTAAGACTCTTGGCAGAAGGAGTCTTCCTCTAGGACCCACCTCAGTTGACCAGGCCTTTCATTGTGGCCGAGGTCTAAGCTAAGCCAGGTTTACTCCAACATTTGCTTTCCACTAAGCTGACATTTATCAATGATGAAGTTTGCCTATATTCTCGAAGACCTAGAGCCTATTTATTGCTTCCTTCATTATAAACTTTGCTGTGAAAAATACAGTTTGTTACAATAATTGCTTTTGTTTGTTTTGGGTTGTGTTTGTTTTTGTTTTTCTTTAATGTAATCACACGTCGCAATAATCCTTTAATTTATACAGGCACACAGGCAGATGAAGAGTTGCAGGATGTATATAGAAACCTAACTGGCTTTGTAAGAGAAAGAGATAACTTGGCCCGTCAGTTAGAAGTTTCTTTCCTAGGATGATTCATTGGGTGTCTTAAACATTGCACAATAATAATAAACCAAAAAGGAAAATAATACAAAACCAACCAAAAAAAAACCAAAAACACACCAAAAGAAAAATATCAAACCATGTAATTAAGGGGGCATTTCATGCCCGTCAATCCTCCAACCAGCTGGATGACGGCTACAAGCAGCACCCGAGGAGGTCTCGTCTGACCCTCCCGACCCCTCCCAGCCAG
>NW_009952691.1:104504-136766 GCF_000747805.2 Chaetura pelagica
TCCCTAAGCTTGTCCGTCCGGACTCGCGGTCCCGGGGGAATTTTTTTCCTCGGGACAATTCTTTTCTTTAAAACGCCAATCTTGGGATTCAGTAATATTTTTATATTTAGTGGTGCTGTCGTGTTGCTACTGGGAAGCAGCAATAACGTGTCTCTGCCGATAAAGCTGATGAAGGCAGTTCACTTGGTTTTAAATTTTTTATCCATGTAAGACTGATGGCACATTATCTGCCTCTTCTGTTCTCTTAGAAAAATTTAAATAAATCTCCCCTAGCTTTTCAAAAAGACCGAAAGTTCACATGAAATCATGTTGCGCTCATAAAAGCTCTCGGTGCTGTAAATGCACACCACGTTTATCCCACGGGGCAACACACTGCACTTGTCCAAGATGTGACCCTGGGAAGTCAGGAGTGCCACAGTGAAGGGAAGGGAGATGGCAGCAGCCACCTGAGGGGTGCATTTCAGCGCCAGGGCTCCCCGACTTGTTGCCAGAGGAAGAAGAGTGACTGGTTCCTCCTGGACTTATTGCTTTCTGGTGGGCTGGGAAAGCGGTTGTCAAGCAGCTCATTCCCTGGGCAAACGAGCAGATGTTGCCCCTTCAGTTCCTGCTAGATCACTTCCTGCTGTACCTGGGATTAATTTCAGCAGTAGCAGTGTGTGCACATACATACACTTCCCAAGTGTGCAGAGCCCTGCCAGAAATCCCCCTGAGGCCTTGCAGCTCAGGAGGCTGCATCTCAACTGTTCCTCAGCTGCATTTCATGCAAGAGCTGCAGGCTGGACACCCGCAGTGTGAAAGGATGGGTAAACTCTCCTTTAACATTTGCATTTGAACATATAAAAAACCATGATACAATCTGTTATTTTGGTTAAACTATACTTGAAAAATAAATAATGCATGTGTCATGTTTTGTTGGCCAGACATTGCCTTACCTATATATTAAAACTGCTTAAATAGAGCGCAGATATTCAGCATAGAGCTCACCCATCAGTTTTAACCTCTACAAGTTACTCATTTCCAGCATAATCAAAGGGATTTATTTTTTTCAGGATGAATTGTCTGCATTTTTGGTACTGCAAACAACTTTTTGACTATGCGAGTAGCATGGCAGTTAAATTTAAAAGGCAAATGTGGGATACAATTTATGTTAAGCAACATCTTCTAAAGCAAATACAAACCAACCAGAACAGACAGCTTCAGGCAAACAAGCAGGTAAACAAGAGAAAGCAAAGAGAACAAGACAAGACTAGAGAGAGGCTGTGTTGCATTTTCTTTGGAGCTAGAGGTCTTAGAAGGTTTCAGTGACTCCCAGCTCCATCTGTCTACAGGAATTTATTTATTTTTTTTGCCACTAGCATGAGAATTAAAATTCTGCTGTGGGACTGGGAGAGATGATGTTTATGGTGCTTTATAACTCCAAAATTAATTTATCTCCTGCCAGTGAAGACAGCATCAAAATATCTTAGTACAATCACTTGTCTCAGATAATTTCTTGATCACTCCTTAAGATTTGATTCTGCTGTTTGGTCCATCAATACCAGCTCCTGTGTTACTGACTTCACTAGAGCTCCTTGGGTGTAAGAATCATCTCACTGATCACTTTGCACAGCCAAATCTTTCTTCTGTCTAGACTTCACTGATGGAGGCTTAATATTCTACCAAGTAATTTAACTCCTTCCACCAATATGTCAGGGCTTTTTCTGTATTCTGTTCACATGTGCTTTTCTAGTCTATTATTTGCTAGTTATGTTGTGTCTTGAGGCTCTGAACCATCAATCAGAACTTGATTATTGTAATTTTTTTTGTCCAAATAAATTCTCAACTGAGACAAAAGCCTTTTTCAAAAGATTTTGAAATCTTTTTTGAATCTTCTTTTTCAAACTACTTGTAAACACATAATGTTGAAACACAATGGTGAGTCAAACTGCAAAGTGTGCCAGGCAGGAGCGGGTAAGGGAAGAGAGAAATGTACTACTGCCTATGGGAAGTGGTGTGAGTTACTTGAGCTGATTTTGCTGTGAAAGCCCATGACCTCTGAAACTCCCAAAGAATTTCAAGAAGTGTTTTCTAAAACTCCTCCTGGCCTAATGGGATCAACCACAGGATGATGGGAAACCATTCGATGGCTCACTGCCGCTACTGGCCCCTCTACCTCTTTCCTTTTTCCCTCCATGCTCTGGGCACTGCTCACTCCTACCACTTGTCAGAGTTTTCTCTGAGCTACTGTGACTCACTAAAACTTAGAAGGACTACCTGCAAATTAGACTGTTTTAAACAGATCAGGTCACGTAGGGGTCAAAAGAATATCTGATATGCAGAAAAAAATGGGGACAGAACTGTTGTCAATGATAGAGAAAGAGGGAAGAGGGCTACTTCTTCCTTAGACAAGGAGTCATTAGGCTTTCCATGCTGTCCTGAGACCATGCTTCTTCATCATCCTCACTCTTCCACTCGTCCTTGAGGTAGTGACTAGATTTTAAAAATATTTAGTCATTGCCAACTTTGCAAACATGCCACTTCATCATTTTGTGTAGTAGAAAAAAATAACCTCCCTGTATACAGACATATAAAAAGACACTAAGACAATCTTCATTCACTGAGTTAGAAATCACAAGCTGAAAGGCACAAATTTTCCTTGGGTCTACTTTGGGAACACAGTTTCTCTCTTCCCTGCTTCAGGAAGTACTGGTTTGTATTGATTTTGTGAAAGATCATGCAGCATTCATTCGCAAAAGAGGACTTGTCAGATAAATCCAAAATCACAGCAACATACTGCAGAGACTGACCCCTTCAGATTTCTACCCACACATTTATGAAAATTGGTCATCCTGGAAGCGTTGCCTGTGCATTCAGAGAAATTGAACCTAAGGCAGTTTGCACCTCCTGCTTGTGGACCTGCCATCATTAGCACTTTTACATACATAGTATGCTTCTGTGTGTCAGGACAACAAAGAAACAGATTAACAGATGTCCAATCTGTGTAAAACATGAATTAGAAAAATAGAAATAATGGCCAAATTCGAAATCTCTCTCTTCTTTCTTTTACCATTTGTTATAATTCAAGTGAATCTTTATTTTGTGAACTGATTGCTGCTTTCCCATACAATCCTCCCATGCCAAAATGACAATCAAGGATGTATGAATCCAAAGCAGTCATATTTTTCATATTTTTTAGCTTCATCAAGGCCAGATTTCTCAAAAATATGATTTAAAAATTAGGAGAAAGAAACAGACTGTCATTTTAGAAAAAAATATCAAAATGCAGTTCTGACACAGTCCATCCATTATAAAAATTAATTACTAGAAGTACTAAGTACTAGATTAATTATCAGAATTGAGAAAACCAGTGCACATAAAACTTTCACTTGAAATTCAGGCTTTTTTTTTTTTTTTTAATTGTTTACCAATTATTTTTTCTTTTTTTTTTTCATTAATCCTAGTTTTGTAGTGTTCTCTAGCTTAAAGCTCCTGATAGCTCTGGAGCTGAAATACCACTCAATAAAGTTGTTTTTTTTTCCAGCTAGATGTAGGATACACCTAAAAAATTTCCATAAAATAGTGTACTTCCTAGGAGATTTACATAGACAGGTAAGCTTCAGGTAATATTTTGAACCAAATTTTAAATCTTTAGAGGATTACCTGTAAGCTTTTATTATTTATTCCAGTGATATTATTATTAATGCATTTCATCACGTAGTTAAAATCTTTTGTTCTTTTGTGTTTTTTATAATGGACGACATGCAAAAAAGTGTATCCAGTTCCATTAAACATGGCTTTAGTGCTTTACACCTGCACAAAGAATTAAAGGAAGTTGCTATTGTACTGTAAAAGAACTAGAGGGTAGCATTGTATAGTCTAGTGGAAGCAATCCTAACCACAGTGCTTCACATCTAGTTATATAGCTGCTGAACTTCAAAGAAATCCATTACAAGTCAATTATTTCCAAGATTTCCATGGCAACCTAATGAAAACAAACACGAGATACAATAGAAAATTATGCTTGGATGCATCAAAAGAATAGCAGTAATTATAGAAGCAAAACATCCTTGGAGGGAAATGTTAAATTGTATAAAGAAAGAATCAGCATCTGTCTAGCATGTCTTATAAAATGCTACCTTGTAAGGGGGAGATTCAACACTCAAACCTGCAGATGTGTATCTCTGACAAGTGATTTAAGTAAAGCTCATTGTGGTCTCTGAAATATTAAATTGATTCTCTTTGGGAATCTCTTATGCTCCCAAATGTACTTACCTCCAGATGCAATATTCAGCTGGTGTCTCCTGGGCAGAGTGAGATTTGAGTAAAAAGGATTGATCTTAGCACAATTCTTTCTATTTTTACCATCTGATCTTTTCCTCTTTTCATCTCTCTGAGGCTAGCCATTCTTTCAGGAATAGGAGAAGGAATTACAATAAACCAGGCTACATTCTAGGCTAGTATCCCTATTTTGCTTAACTGTTTAAGCAATTATGCCCTGATATGTAACAGCAAAACTAGAGGGTTAGCAGAAGATGGAAATACGTAATCTTAATGCAGAGTGAACCAGGCTTACATTTGTATCCCAAGGATGTAATGCGCAGTGGTATATGTCATAGAAAGACTGATATAAAAGACAAAGCAAGGGGTAAAATACGTTTTGGAACATTTGGAAGCAGGTACAGACATGCATTAAAAAAAATTGATTAATTAATTATTCAGCTCAATTGAAAGGAAAAGGTTCAAAACTAAGCAAATGTTTAGCATGAGTTAATTAGGGGGGTTTATGCCTTGTGCAGAGATAGACCAGAAAATTTTGAGTCCCAGGTGTTCTAAGTTTATGGTAATAAAGAGTCACTAACTTCTTTATCCCAGAACATCTCGTTTCAAAAGAGTGGTTTAAATGACAGTACAATATGCATAGTTTTCAATACTAATGGTTTTGCAGGGTCTCAAATGGATGCAACGATTTCTTAATCTGTTCCTCTCCACTATACTCCATTTTGGCAGCATCTGAAAAGCAAGCTGTATCACCAAACTTTGTTAACAGCACACGTTAGAGTTGGAATGAAGTTCAGAATATTAAGCTGCTATTCATAGCTTTCTCCGTTTTGTAAATGAATAAATAAATAGATGAAAAAGGGAAGGTGTTTTGCTCACAGTTCAGATTTGAAGGCAACTCATACAGACTCAAATTGTCTCCATATCTGTGCCAAACCAGAAACATTTATTCCTGTAGCTAACATGCAGCACACGTTATGATAAATTTTTGGGAAAGCATCTATGTGTACAGTTTATGTGCATTCTATATGCTCAGTCCCAGTTTAAATGGGTAAAATGATAAAATTCTCATTGCTATTCCAAAGCTGTTCTGTGAAGTATATGCAGGAAATTAGATCTGTGATTCAAGAAGCAAGACACATGTTAATTCATGTACAATGGAGAAATCAATATTAAAATCAGGACTGCACTTCTTCCGAGACCGTACTTCAGTGATAACACAATATTAACTTATAATTCTCAGCCTGGAGCAAAAAAATAAGAGAACATTGCATCTTTGATTAATACACATATAATGTAGTTGCAGTTTACATTCACTGACTCCCTGAGAATGCATAGAGTTATGCCATATATTGACCTTTATTAAAACTTTGAAGGAATATTAAATTGAGTTGCACTAGCACTGTCTTACTGTCTGCCTGTAAAATGTCTGGCACGCCTGTGGCACCATATAAATAAGTGTATCACTGCCACAATTATGAAAAGGATCAACAAAACCAACCAAACACCTCCTTCCCTTCATCAAATCTGATTTTTTTGGTAGTTTAGCAACAAATTCTTTCTGACCCGCTACTGCTACGTTTATTCATCTGAGTTGTCAAGTTTTATCAATCTATATAAAGAAAGAGCATAGTGCTTGTGCATGTAGACAGCTTACTTCCATTATCCATCAAAGGGTATGAACCAAAGAGCATGTCACTGGTTTTTTTTCATGACAGGACAAATGCTTTGGGCCATGTCCATGACCATAAAATTTGCATGCACAAAACCATCGAGAAAAATGCTGAAACTGTAGTTATTCAAGCTTCTGTTCACGCAACTGGATTACAGTTGTTTCTGAAGACACTTGTATTGGTATTGCTCAGTTTCAGAAATATGTGATACAGCATATTCCTGTATGTTCTACAAAGGCGTTCACCTGAATTCTCTTATTTTCAGTTTATTTTTATTGCTATCTGTCTTAAGTCAAACCTAATCAGAGAAAATAACAAGTATAGGCTTAAGTGATCACTGTAGCTGATTTCTGTGTGCTACAGTAGCAATTATGTTCTGTTAAAAAAAAAAAGAAAAAAAAAACAACACCAAAAAACAAAACAAAACAAAAACAAACATAAAAAATTCAACTTACTGCTAAGAATAAGCCAACTTAAGATGAATAGCAAAGTTTTTCAAATCAAGATTTGGCTGCAGTTACAGTATTAGTAGAGAGGAAAAAAGGATATAAATTCTTTTAGTGTATTATTCACAACATATTATTCGCTCAGTGTCATTTAATCATCCAGACTCTGTAGGTGCCCATGGCAACCCTTCAAACCTTTGATTTATTTTTTGTCTCATTTAGAATCTGTCATAGAGTTGCAATGTATTAGTTCCAAACAGCAACACTTTCAGAAATGCACAGAACTGATCGATTCAGTTACTCTCTACTGGAAGAAGCAATACCCAAAAATGTATTAAATGTTTGGAACATGAATGATTTAACATGTCATAAGTAAATTAAATTAAAAATTGAATTATTTTAAATATTCTTACCATTCTAGCTCTCCAGTTAATTTCTGATTCCCTATGTTTAGCCTGGCTAGGCTAATAATAATAATGAGAATTATTACAATGCAATAGAATTTTAGCTCACCAATGAAAGAAGTGGTTTTCCCCTTGATTGTTAAGGCTCTGCCCATAATACTTTCAAATTTTTCATCAAATCCAATAGCAACCTCTTTGTACAATATGTAGCATTTTATCAGCTTCTTCTCCCCTCTATTATCTCCAGAACTTAGTACCTATCTTTTGTGGTACACTCATTATATGGAATAGCAGATCTGATCCAAGTGAATTCAGAAAAGGACATGGTCAAGGATTAGCATGTGGCCTCTGAGAAGCCAGGATTCTAGATACAAATATGCTTATTATACAACAAGGCCAGCAAATTTGGGGTTTTGTTTGCTTTTTTTTGCTTTGTAAAGTATCATCTGAGTTCCATCTGAGTTTTTATTTTCCTGTGGGATTCTATACAGGCTTTAATCCTGATTGAATTCCAGAAGTCTAAATATTCAACAGGCATGTAGAGATGGTATAGGTGTGCATGAGCAGATCTGTTCCCTAGGTTTCAGCCCTTCTGCAGTGGTTCTAATACAGCTGGGAAATCATGAATGAATTGCACATGTGTCACACAGATGGCTTGCACTGATGTGTTTGGAATGGATCAGATAATGCATTAGTGCACTGAAAGTCAGTAGAGAAATATGGAAAATGTCAATTCCATTCCTTCTCTTCCCTGAGTATATTAAATGTATACATTCAGTTTCCAGCAAAATACCTTTACACTGAATTCCTACCATAAGAACATAGAATCATAGAATCATAGAATTATAGGGGTTGGAAGGGACCTCTGAAGATCATCAAATCCAACCCCTCTGCTGCAGCAGGAACACCAAGGGCAGATCACACAGCACTGCAGCCAGGCAGGTCTTGAATGTCTCCAGAGAAGGAGACTCCACAACCTCTCTGGGCAGCCTGTTCCAGCGCTTCATCACACTCACAGTAAAGATATACTGATGCCTCCTGAGATTAGCCAACAAGGTGAGAACTCATGCTGAGGTGCCAAATTTACACCTCTGTGTCATGAACCAAATTCATGATCCATTTTAGTAAACAGTTGCTCACTTTTCACATGATGGCACGAGATAGTCAATTAAGTTAATTAAATAACATGGTTTAAGGAGGAAAAAATCAGAGTAAACAGCTATAGTAAGTTTAATTCTAAACTGTACTAGAATCATGGGCATTTAGGTATTTGGCAAAAAGATAAACTTTTGCATGGAAGAGGTTTTTGCTTGGCAACAAATAATTGGTAAGCACCGAAAGTTCATACAAAACCAGAAACCTAGTCCTGCTATAAAAAGATCACATAAACAATTTTGCTCAAGAGTTTCTAGGGAATTAAACCAAGTTTTGCAGGATCAGTTTTCAAAGATTTATTTAAGCAGCAAAGTGAACAGATTTTGGGGAGAGTGAAGGGCAACAAAGAGAATATGATGGGTTTTTTCCCCAAAAAATCCTAAAATTACTCTTTTTTTATGCAGAAGAAAAAAGTTTCATTATTTCATTTCAGGGAAGAGAAAAGAAGAAGGAAAGATATATTCTATTTGTGTTAAACTGTGGTGGAATTATTTTTCTACTGTTGAAGTTCAGCTGCCACCCAGTAGATTATTTGCATATTCGTCGGGTTTTCTGACTTAAGGCTGAAGAAACTTTGTGAAAATAGATACATAAAATGGAGTTTAGCAGAATGGAATATGGTGGCTTCAGTTTTTATGGCCTGGCTTGAACTGTTTCACAACAGCTACTGGCAATGTGATAAGAACAGAACATACAACTAACTAAACAACAAAAAAAGTTGTAAAATCTGACAAACTGTAAGCTATAGTTATTAGAAGAACAGACATGGCGATAACAAAGTGGAAGACCAAATGAAATAAACCAAAAAACTTCTTAATGGTACTGAATGTGGCATTCATAAGGTCCCTGAGAAAGTTATTTATCATTCTAAAATTTTAAGCTAGGGACTGTATTGGAAGTCACGTTCTCTGAACTACCTTCTTGTAGATGTGGGCAAAGGGAATTAAAATTACTTATATTATTCTTGAAACAATCCAGCATAACTGGTAAAGTGAAGGTAGTGACTTGGTAACTCAGCCCAGTCCTACTGCCTCAAACCAGGAATCTAATTCCCTGGTGAGCTTTCTGTCCTTGTTTATGTTAGCTCAAAATTTCCTAAGTAATTTTACACTCAGTTTGTATATTCATCAATAACTACACCAATTTCCTTCATGACAAATCTCACATGCATAAGCTCACTATGTGATGCATGTATATGTATATGTATATGTATATGTATATGTATATGTATATGTGTATGTGTATATATATATGTATATGTATATGTATATAAAAGAACAAAGACTATTTACGTGGTGGTCAGAAAGAGCTCACTTCAGAGGTGAATTTCACCCCATTTCAGACAATGAGAAAGTAAATTGTAATTGGCAAGCCACTTGTTGGCCAAACCAAGCCCGTTTTGAAGCTTGACCATCTGCAGCACTCATAGAGATCTGGAGCAAAGCACATTTTAGAACATGGAAAAAAGCCCACAGAGCATCAATTAGACATTCTGGCCCATAACATATTTACTTTAAATTAATTTCAGAAAGTACCATGTGTGATTTTTACAGTAGAATTTTTCCCATATGGTTTAACATTTGGGTGCCTCTAAAGCATCTTGGAAAGTTTAAATTATTTGCTAATACTTCAGCAAATTTATCTCTCCCTCTCACTGGGCGTTTATTTTTTAAAATGAAGATTTAAGTTCATCTCCTTTTTGTCAGTTTGACAAGATGCATGATATGTGGTTTCCAGATATGGAAACTTATCAGAAAAAAATAACTACTGCTGTAACAATGTTATTTGAAGTCATTCAGTTATGTCTTAACAAAATATCTTTCTGGGGGTCTAAGCTGCAAAGAAGTCTAAAAGGAAATTCATACTTCTGACTTCAGGATCTATGTTTGGTTTTTTTTTTCCTTTTCAGGTGGTTCAGGTGCAAAATATCTCCAACTGGACCTACTACAATAAATTTTCTAAAACTGCTAAGCTGAAACCAAGCCTGCTGCACTCATATTTTTTTCTGTAATATTGTGCCTATAGGGACACTGGCACACAATTTTATCTGCAACATTATTTTTCTGGCATTTGTGACAAACTATAAAGTATAGGACTGAATTTTTAAATGGAGGCTGTTCTCATTATGAATCAAGTGAAAGTAGGATTCTACTGTTGTAAACTAGCAGCCAACTGGCTCTTTAACCATATTTCTGGTGGTTCTCATTTTGCTGCAAACATAAATCCAAAGAGATATATGTTTCTTTCATCCCAATGCTACCACTGAATTAAAATATCAGCAATATCCATGAATTAAATGGGCATCATCATCACTTTTTACAGCATTTGAGATAGCAGTTTATGTTTTTTGTTTACAAACATCAATAAATATACTCATGTGTATTGATCTTTATTATTGCTCAGATTTATCAAGCAGCACTTACAGTCCTGGCCTTGCACAAAAGGAAAAGGAAAAAAAAAGACACCCCCCAAAAAAACCCCATGAATCTTCTACAAGGAGTTCCTACAATACCACCAATGTATTGAAGATGTTGGAATCCCACATTTGTGCAACGCATGTGTCCAACTACGCATTCTTACCTGGGTATGAGGATGTCTGAAAAAAAAATTCAGCATCAAGTTACCACCATATTCACTAGTGCCAAAGCTCCTGAAAGATGTTATCTACCTAGCTACAAGTATAATTCTTTTTAGACTGGATGCCATACTGTGAAATAATCTACCATTAAGGAGAAGTAGGAAAGTAAGGTTGCTTTCTACTCATTTGTGGCTGGATATAAAAAACACATTGAGAATTCAAAGGACTCGGTTATAAGCTAGGATGTGCTTAGTTGTAGGTCTCTTTTCTGAAGGAAACTAGGACCAAGCTTCAGTGAAGCTGACCCAGGAGGGGATGCTTGCTGAAAGGTACAACATACAGGACTGACTTGTCACCTCCGAGCTGCATCAAGTCAGTGAGATAACACAGAAGCTAGACCAGAAGCAGAATTTGCATAAGAACTATCTGAGCACCTACACATTCTTCAGAAAAGAAGAGAGAAGCAAGGCAGATTCAGGATCATTGTAGTACTTTTGAGAAACTAAATAGATTATCTACCTAAGAATTAAAAGAGAAGACAAGAAGCATCCAAAATCAGAATGTACACACATAGCCCATAATTGTATTTTATCCCCCCCCCCCCAACACCATCCTGTGAGATTTACTGATACCCACCTGGAAGTCTGGGAGCACCAAATTGAAGATCTAGCTACATGTAAAAAAAAAATCTAAGGCCTTCCTTCATCACTAGTCACCTGGATGAAGTGAAAAAAAGCAGTGGTTTTCAATATGGCACAGTTTGTTTTCCCAGATGTAGTGTAATCCTACTAATTTTAATGGAGCATGACATACAAGTAACTGGAGGCAGTCTGATCATTAATTTGGGATTAGAACCACTTTATTCTTACTTTTAAGTATTTTATACAGTGTTTCCTGTCCAAAACATTATACTAGCCCAAATTAAATTCGTTCAAGATTAATTTAGTTGAAATGGTGTGAAACTCCTGTGTAGACACTCTTAAATTGTTTTAAACCTGAAACATCAGCCAAGGTTAAATTGATTCCTCACAAGATTAAGCAAAATCAATATATCATCCATTTTTAACCTGTTTAAGACTATCCACTAAGTAAATTACTTTAAAAACCTAATAATTTAGCAACACGTGCTGGAACTAGCGTTTATCATGATGATCACTATTGTCTTCTTGTTTCCTAGTAGTTCTCTGTTTGTCACCCCCTGTCTGTGTGCTACATTTTTTGCACTAACCCCCATCTCATTTAAAACTGGTAACCTGGATCTTGAACACAATCTGGCATGATGGTGGTGCTGTCATTGAGAGGCACTGCCAGGCACAACCACAGTAATCATCACATTAAAGCAGTGCAAGTCTGCATTCAAATCCAAAAATGGATTTCCTGCATTTCAGGTTTTCTGTGTAGAAACATTAAACTTTCTCTAGACATTAAAAAAAGACCTGTTTAGACTAAAGAACTTTTTGAATTGGTGGGATGAGTAATAACTGGAGATCTTCTTGGCAAGGTTTTTAAATAGCTGTCTCTAACTACGAATCTATATATGGTTAAATTACAAAGAAAAAAAAAAAATGACAAGAATCAATATGTAGACTTCAGCTTCTAATGGATTAAAACAAATTACAAAAATAGGAGAAGCAGAAGCATCATCATTACCAAGAGCCTTATGTCCAGAGATAATGAAATTATAAGTAACTAGCTGATTTGCAACTTCAAATAGAACAACATTTTCCCAATTAGGTGCAAGAAAGCATACTGTTTCTTTTAGTTGATTCTCAAGGTCTCATTCTTTGACAAGTGCAAAGCCACACCAGACAGCATCAACTGTGAAAAAGGATCATGTGAGTTTGACAGCTCCACTAAAGAAATCTAAAATTGCCTTCTGGTTGCCATGTTGTTGCTAATATAAGGCACAAGCTTGAGGGGTGGAAGAGAGAAATAATTAAATTCTTATCATAAAATCTGAATTTGATTTTAGTATAAATTGTGATTCAATTGCTCTAATCTTTAAAATACCACTATAAGTAATGTGTTCTATCTTCTTTATTTCATATTTTTGCAATCAAGAAGACTTTTGGATATATGCACCAGTAATTTTCAATGTTGAATAAAGCTCTTGACTTTGATAGCCACATAATATGCGAATGATACTGAGTCCTTTACAAGACTTTATTTCAGTAAAACATGTCAGTCACCAAGAAATTAATGCCATCAAATATTTCTTTCCTGTTAAATTTTTAAAATAACTTTCAACTTAAGGAAAAATGGCATGAAATAAAAATATTAAATTAATTTATTTTAATAGAAAGGTAGCAGCAAATATTTTAGAAACTTAGTAAAAATGATGAGGAAGAAAGGAGAATTTTCCCAGTTAGGCATATCTGTACTTCTTGTAAACATTATGCAGACATTGCATTAAGATGTCTCCTGTCATAGCACAGCATGATTGATAAAAATGATTCAGGGTCTAGACAACGATAGTATAGAGCAAAAAACACAGGGGGTGGCGGATGGGCAGAGGGCAGAAATCCTTTTAGATTGACCTTTAACTGATAAATTGATGATGTCCTCATTAGCAGCAACCCTGCTGCTTGCCCTCAATAAAAGATAATGTCCTGCTGTTAACACTATTCCCGTTTCTGTGATTTAATGCTACTATTACAGTGCAAATTCTATTTAAATGGATTAAGGTTTAAATTAAGATAAAATATTGTTGAGTCTGCAGTGTTTGCCTCCGAACCAAGCAGTGCACTTTCATTGCCTATGACTGGAAATCAGCAAGTTATCAGGGCATTTATCAGACAACATTTGGACCAAAGTTTTAACAAGGTAGAAGCTATACAATACCCAATTTGTTTAGTATATTTTTAGTGTGTATATATATATATGTATGTGTGTGTGTGTATCTCTCTCTCTATATATACATATATTGTATATTTGTTTAGTATACTTTAGTATATATATTTGTTCAGTAGTAAATCACGGGCAGTTAAGTCAGTTTATGACAAACTTTTTAATGCGTAGTTACCCACAGTATCATCCTCCCTGAGGAAAAAGAAAACTTTACTATTCCATTAGTGTCTTAGTATGCAAAATTTGTGGGGTTCACAATGTAGCAAGAGAATGAATTGGATTAACTGTTACAGAAAATGGATACACAATGCAATTTCACATTTTTCATGGTTATCAGTGCCATCTTCAATGCTAAAAAGAGATTTTGTTACTGATCTGTGTCTTGATTTAGCAATTCTTTTATTGGTTTCTGAAGAAACATTTAAAACAAAGACCAAGTCTTTCAGTTTGCTCCTCAGATGTGCCTACCTTTTAATACTGTATCCTGGGAGTCAATTTCTATTTTGAAGTAAATGATCAAAGTTCTATAGAACAAAGATATTTAGCAATCTCTCTCATTAAGCACAATTATAGAGTCATTTTAATTATTTAAATACATGCTGGCACAGCTTCCAGGATCCTTTATTAACAGCATCTCTTAATATACAGAAATTTTCTTCATGGGTTTAGGTTTCCTAATGCTGAAATAATGTAGCATCTATCACTACGGAACAGAAAGTAATATTGTCACAGGAACAGCAGCACGATTTTCAAAATCTGATCTTCTATTATTCACTGTTCTTTCCTGTTTTCACTGATATATATGATCCACCACACACCTTTTATCAAATGCACACCAACTGACATGATGGATAAAATCTCTTTGCACAAGACCTGTGGTGAATATGGTTTAGAAGTTGAAACCAACCCAAGGGCAACCTTCCATCACAGTGGGATTTTTGCATACAAAAGTCTATTTCCAATTCAGGAAAATATATATAAAAATATTTTTGTTGCCAGCTAGGTAAAAGCAAATGGACATTGTCCAGATCTCATGAGACTCATGAGTATGGTCCCTGTGACCACTAGTCACCAGTGTGATTCTTTGGAGCTGCTAGGACCTGGGGCCACCTGTGGGAATTGCACTGAGTGCAGGCAGGAGGCAGGTGTCCCCTCGCCCTGCTCCGCTCACTGTTGGGCAGGAGGAAGGTGGAGGGGGGAGCCAGGGAAAGGGGCAGGAGCAGCACAGCTGAAGGATGGTCCCTTCTCAGAGCATGGCTACATGCAGGCAGCAGTGTACTCCTGCCCACAACCACAGAGTGCTGAGAGAGACCAGCCCAGCCACCTCCAGGGCTGGGTTGTGCATTGGCTCTTCAAAGCCTAAGTATCTCCAAATGGTGGATTACCAATTCACTTCACCTTTCTACATGTACCCAAGGAAAGAGCAAATGATCTTCACTCTCTCTCCAAGCTTTTTTTCTACAGCTTTATGAGTCCTCAGTTCCTCTGGTAATCATCTCTCACATGTGCTGTTTCTCTTTCACTATGCTAAACAGGGCTTTAATCAAAAGGTTTGCTGTTTCATCCTAGATTCTTTTCAGGAAAAAAAAAAAAAAAAAAAAATCACACACAGAATTGCAAGAAGCAGCTGTCATTCTAGAGAAAGGCAGCAAGCAACATAAGGAATTAGTTGAATAATACATCCAAAAGACTTGAAAAATGTGAAATTATTAAAAGCAAACTTACAAATGGAACTCATTTCATTTGAGAAAGTCAGAAGCTTTGCCTATTAGTGTAAATTAGTTTATATACTCTCTGTGGTTTCTTCTAGTGCTTTATATCTGACAGTAGAAAAAAAATCCGTCTCTGTCATCCTGGCAAAAGCAGGGCCTGGATGTGCTAGACTCACTTTGACAATTTTCACAGGATTCATAATCCCATATGCAAAGTTTCTGAAGCTTTGTTCAACTCCTTTTTGCCATGCTCTCGGGACTGTCATATCCACATTAAAAGTTCCAGTCTTACTACATGATGTGGAATAAATTTGTTAGCAGAAATGCCATTAATCCATCCATTGGTGCTAAACCC
The DNA here is from genome assembly GCF_000747805.2 of Chaetura pelagica. Lineage (NCBI taxonomy): Eukaryota > Metazoa > Chordata > Aves > Apodiformes > Apodidae > Chaetura > Chaetura pelagica. Next base: position 119,932 of record NW_009952691.1, read on the forward strand.
CAGAAATTCAGAATCTGCAAAATTTTAATTATTCAAAATTCTTAATGAATATTCCTGGTTTATTTTTGCAGTTGTTTTTATGAAATTAGATTTTTAAATATATATGTATATGTATTACTTTACGTTGATCACAGCTCTTAAAACTGCATATTCCATGTCATGTGTATTCATGTTCAAAATTATAAAAATATTTCTACTTAAGATTCTGAACTTTGAATAGTATATGCCTTATTTTCCTTAAGCTGCCTAATGTGTGTGTGTACATAAGGGGGGGAAATTTGCTAGAATAAAGATGATTGTTGAATAAACTGCAATTTGAAAAGATTAGTCTGTGGATTAATAATGCACTTAAAATTATTCTGTTATATACACATTTCTTTCACACTGTGTTTAACAGTAGGAGTTTATTTTATAACTTTATAAACTTAGAAGTGAGAAAAAAACTCTTTCAACAGCTATCCATGATATTTTTGTTCACAAAAAAAAATTAAATTAAAATGTTTTAAATTCAAATCTCAATAGAAGCAACACAACTCTATGGACAGAAGTACTGACATGAGATATAAATGTCAAATACTATTAAAGTTAGAAATATAAAAGATTGTTTAAAACAACTTTTTAGTGTTAACCTGAGGCCCAAGTGTCTATTTTAGGTTGTTTCAGTTGTGGTTTTGTTTTTTTTTAAGTTGATGAATATTGTCATTAGTGATAATTTTGGAGTATTGAATTGAAAAACAACTAATTTCAAATTAATAATAATTTGTATCACTATCCTTTTAAGGAAGCATTATTGAGTACAGCTTGTGCTAGGGTTCATTAAAGAATACCTAAGCTGGTTTTATGATCATTAGAGCATGCTCTACAGAAATCACTGGCAAAACTGCCATCCACTTCAGTTGTGTTCATGCTCTACAGTGCTTTATTTCCCTAGCTGTTCTTGTGTTGTCAGTCTCTCACTGGAAGTGTTACTCTTGTCCTTTAAATCAGAGAGGATGTAGATTGAGATTTTCCTTAATATTTTGTTATTATTTTTATAACTCTGTTAACATGGGCTGGATGTGCAGTCTCTGGATCACGATGACATCTGCCCACACTGAAACTCTAGAAGGGTTTCACAGGACTTGTGAGGGATGCAGAATTATGGGTTGGAAACACAGAATTAGGGTTGCTAAAGGTCTTCAAATGCTGTGATGCACTTTTTGTTAGCTATTTCACCGCTTTATGCTGTGACCCTTTTTATTATTCTGAAATTGGTTTTGTGTGCTTACAAGCAGATTGGACAAGCTTTAAAGAGAAAAAAAGGATAAGATTAAGAGATAAAAACCTGAAACAACAATATACCCCCCACCAAGACCCCTACTAGATCATACCAGAAACCACATAGCCATATATAGATATCTACCAGATTTGAAAATCCAGACTTCTAGTAAAGTGAGGTGATGCCATATCAGCTTAGGGACATCAGCCACTTGCAAGTCCCAAGGCAGAGTCCCGTCATGGCAACCTTCAAAAAGACCTGTGGGCAGAGGAAATGCAACACTGAAAAACCCTCCTTGTACAGCTAAGGATCTGATGTGCTGAAGGCTGAAAATAGAAGAGCTGATCCAGTTATCACCTCTAGGAAAGCCAAAATATTACCTTTCCTTTGAACAGGCTGCCCAGAGAGATTGTGGAGTCTCCTTCTCTGGAACTATTCAAGACCTGTCTGGGTGCAGTGCTGTATGATCTGCCCTTGGTGTTCCTGCTGCAGCAGAGGGGTTGGATTTGATGATTTTCAGAGGTCCCTTCCAACCCCTATGGTTCTATGATTGAATGATTCTATGATTATAGGAATTGCTACAGGAAAGTAGGAGGCAGAAGTAACTTACCTGCACTTAATGAGGGCTTTGTGATGCAACAATGAAAGGAAAGAGATACAAGTTTGTCAATGTAAGTTAAATATACAAGAGCTAGTGAAGACAAAGACACATTAATTTAAATATTATTTTTCCCTTCCTATACCTATATTATGTGAAAATACAGGTATTGTCCCAGAGCTGTTTGGCTTAGATATCAAACATATATATAAAATATCTCCTTTATTGAAGAAGAGATCCAAACAAATAAAAGTTAAGAGAACTTCTCTAATGTCTCAAAGTCAAGTCTCCTGACAAAGAATTAAATTGCGCAAGTTGATAAGCCAATCTGTTTCTCAAAAACAGTGCCAGACCATTCGGAAACAGAACACTATGGGTTTTTTTAACGCTCTGTGTTATCAAAAAGTAGCAAAAGAATACACTTTCCTTCTAACATCCAACAGCATATAATCAAATCATTACCCAATGTCCTTTGCACTGCCTGAAGCCACAATAAAACAACACTGTAAAGCCATCTCAACCAACCAAAACTAAACTGAAAAAAAATAAGTGAGGTCTTTCAGATTTTTTCTCACTGTCTGGTTTTGCATCATTACAAACCACTTTACTGATGAAAGGCCATGTAACTACCATCTTAACTTCTACAAACCACATTGAGTAATCCTAGATTTTTTCAGATGATTGATCTCATTTTAGACCACAGGCTTTTTTTGTTTGTTTGTTTTTGCTCCTCCCAAATATTTGTTGCTGACATACAAAATGGGCTGTGTGGTTCGGTTTTCTTGTGTATTTGCTTTTTGTTTGGTTTGGGTGGTGTTTTGCTTGGTTGGTTTGGTTTTGTCTTTTGTTTGGTTTGGGGTTTTATTATTATTATTATTGTTTTCTGTTTTAAAAATAAGTTTCAGGGATGAAAGTTAGCATTTGGATCCTTTCGACCTCCCTATGCAAATAAGTGCTTTGAATCCTTTCTGGATTTCTTCAGTAACATTAGTCTACTAATTCAGCTTCAGCACTTGCATTTCTGTTGTGATTAATCCTTAAAAAATCAGAAACAAACCAACTTCTTATGTCTGTATGCACTCTGTATAAAATATGTGGAAAACAACAGTATAATAATACTGAAAAACAGGAATCAGAAGTTTATTCTTTGGACAAAGAGTTCTATGTTCCAGTAAAAGAAAAAGAAAAAAAGAAAAAAATCCCAAACAAACAAAAAAACCCAAAATGCAAGGAAGTCATCTTTGGGTTTTGGTTTGCTTTTTTGTTTTTTAAACAACAACAACAAAAAATCAAAACAGAGACAGTGTCTCTAGAGATGTAGTGTTACACAGGTGCAAGTAGGAGCTGAAAAAGAAAGAGCAAGCCTTTTTGGAGTTGCAAAAGTGTTTGATTCTTTCTTTCAGGTTAGTCTTGGAGTTTTAATTTTGATACTGCATGAAGAGTTCCAAAGGTCACAACACGGAGAGCAAAAGCAACAATCCATATGCAGTTTTTTTCCTAATACTAGCAGCAAAAAGCTCACCTGTGGTTCACATAGACTTGTGAAGACTTATGGAAAACCCTATGCCTCATATGTGAATACCTCCTGAGGGAAAATTCGTCATTTCACACAGCACTAATGATAGCTTGCTAGTGTTAAATTAATGGCATCCTTGGGGAAAAACGTAATAACATTTTTTCTGATTAACCTAACTGGCTGCAGGACTCTGCTGTAGTTCTGTTCAAATTCATCAGCAAAATCATTAATTTTTTTACAGCCCCTTGACTTGGAAATTTTTATTCTCAGAACTGAGAGGGCAAATGGCGGTTTCTGGTGTTCTGCTGGTTTCTGTAATTACCTGTGATCCAAAATTATATTTATTCTCATAAGATGTAGCTAAGATGTAAAATCCAATGATATTCAATAAATCCTCAAAATAACTTTTTTTCATCAACAAATCATTTGCTTCACCTTTTACAGTCAATAATTCATCTGCAGTATGAAAGACATTGTAGGAACCGAAACTGAATTAGGAAACTGAAACCTAAAGCTGTATGTATAGGTTAGAACAACACAGTTATCAATAAAAAGACTTTACCTTCTTATTAATTTAATATGTATTTACTTCTTGGTTACAGAGAAAACTTTGAACGTCCTGTAAGAAAAAAACTAATACAAAAGCAAATCAAAGGATGAACAGTTGCTTTTAGAAAACTTTCTTCATTATATAATGCTATGCTATTTATTGTGCACACTCTTAGAAAAGAGTAGGAAAAAAAATTCCTAAGAAGTCTGTGCAGTATGATGGCAAAATTCAATGAAAATTAACGCAGTATATGCTAACAAAAAAAGAAAAAGAAAAAAAAAAGCCAAAGTTTTCAGGATATAGTAAGGACACATTCTTTTTTTCTTCCTCTAAAGCATCTCTGTAGTACAGTTTTTTAACACTACAAACTAAATTTTTGATTGAATTATAAATAGCAATAATGTTATCAAGAAACAGCAATACTACCCACCAGAAAATAGAAGATTAATTTTAGAGGAAGAGTTAAGTCTTTCATTTTTTCCTCCTGAGGAGAGGTACTCTGGCGCACATCCTGATTCTTCTTGTTTGTGTTTGAGACTTTAAGACTTTGCCTGTGCAAAAGTGAAATTAGAAGCAGTCAGCACACTTATTTCAGTAAGTGCTGTAATTGAACTAAGATGAGCAAATGCTTAGTTCCCACTTCAAAGATGAGGGGAAATTTACTGTGGTGAAGTACAGCACCATCACCCAGGCTGGGCCTTAGTAAGAGTGTAATGATGTAAAATTCTGAGCTTTGTAGAGAAACATCAGCTGTGGGAATGGAAATTAAACTAGAATGCTAATGCAAAATAACTCTGTAGAGATGCATTTAGAAATTTAATTATCTTATTAAGCTAATTCTTTACTAAAGGACCTTGTGTTTTTCTTGATAAGTCAACAGAAGTCACTTCACATCCTATTACCCATGAGAACTTCAGAAAACTCAATTTCAAATTCATGGGAGACTACTACCTGATGATTAATTTCATTAATATCTGCTCTCCCTCGTTTCTAGACTACAGAATTCTCAGACTGTGAAAGCTTATCTCAGAACATTTTAGTTGCCTCAGTTTAGGCAAACACGGAAGACTAGATTAGTCCAGAAAATTAATGACAAGTGTCAGATAAACCACTAAGCATGTTTGAAGAGAATCCACATGTGCCATCCACAGGAAACAACCTGTATTTTAAATTAGCATCTAACTTTTAAAATATATAGTAAGAAAGCTAGCAACAAAGAGTTGGCAACTACTACTATGAGAAAATGAGAACTGGTAACTATTTAAAGCATGACAGAAAAAGGAGTTAAAGTAAAAGGACAACATGAACAAAATCTTAATTACAAATTCTCAAAATAATTTGTTTCCTCTTTGGTATGGACTTCTGAACAAAGAGCTTCTCAATTAATTGATGGTTCACAATACACTTAAGACTGTTTGGTCGTACAACATTCCATGTAAGAAGTTGATCGTGGTGACTGCACATGCCTGATACCTTCAGCAAGGAAGCTCAAGTGCTTAACTGTGGGTCCTCCTGCTGACAGTCTCAGGAGGACCCCATGAAACACACTGCATTCTTCAGATCCCCTCTGCAGGGAGTTCTGCAGATGTGGCAGCAGGAGTGACTCCAAATTGCAGAACTGCTTGGGGTTTGCAAATACTCCCCACCTGACTCAGGCAAGTTTGCCGTATCACCAACAAACTTGCTTTGAATTCCTTCAAGTCCTGCTTCCAAGTCATTGATGAAGATGTTGAAGAGGGCTGTGCCTAGGATGGAGCCCTGTGGGACCCCATTAGTGACCAGTCGCCAGCCTGATGTTACCCCATTCACTGGCACTCTTTGTGCTCAACCTGTGAGCCAGTTGCTCACCCATTGTATGGTTTACTTGTCCAGCTGTGTGCTGGACATTTTGTCCAGGAGAATACTGTGAAAGACAGTATTTGCTGAAACGCAGACATATTACATCCACTGGCTTCCCTTAATCAATTAGGTGGGTTTGAATAAGCAATTCTGTACATTTTTCAAGTGGATGTAACTTAGGTTTTCAGTGGTGCTGAACTGAGCTCCAGTGTGTTGTATTTGGTCAGGAGTTAGATGTGCTTGGAAGACTCCTCCTTCTCTCTTATTTCACAGTATTTTCTGCTAAAGATTATCTAACTGAATGTGTGGCTTGTTGCTCAGGGAAAAGCAGTTGTAACATGCTAGAGTTACATTTATGGTGTGAAAATAACCCGAAAATTACCTTGCATGGTAAATGCATTTTAGTAACCTGGAAACAGCATGAGAAGTATTCAGTTCATCTTAGATATTTAACTGAAGCTTCTCATATTGTTTTGGTCACCTGTAGTACCTCAAAAGTGAGGCAAAACCAGATTAATTACTGTGTTTCTGAACAAATAATTTCTGAAATAGACAGTCTCGTAATGAGAGGAGAGTCATTAAGTTGAAAATCCATGCTGTGCTGTAAAGTGCATTATTTATTCCTTGATGTATTACCAGCAAAATACTTATGAAAGCAAAGTATGGTAAAATATTCAATAAAATTTACATCCATAAAATTTACATTTTTCCACCAATATTGACCATTAAGAGGCTTTTCCAAATATATTTTAAGATTTTAATATTAAATAATTAAAACAAACAAAACAAATAAAAAAGAAGTAAACAGAAGATCCTAAAAAAACATAACTGTATTTCTTTAAAGACAATACAAACTTTGTGAGGTTTTTTTACCTCATGAATAAAATAGAGGACAGTGATTTCCAGCACTACTTCTTGAGAACTGTTGCACATTTTGCAGCAGGATCTTAATTATTAATTGGTTTTTCATTTAATTAAGAAATATAATTAAGGGACAATTGATTTAGGTAAAAGAAAGTAAGGTATATAGAGAATAAAGAAAATAATTTTATTCATGTTTCCATAGTTTGCACACCAAGTATATTCTTCTAATTAATGAATCAAAAGAATCCTCCCAAAATTACACCTCACCTAAGACTGTTGAAAATATTTACAGAAATCTCCACTGTCATCTGCTGCATACAAGAAAATTTATTTTTCCATCAGCCTTTGAGATGTGTCCACCTACTAGTAGGAAAGGAATACTAATAAAGTTACAAGTCTCAGCTGTGTGTTTCTCTTAAAACAAATAGAAATAATAATAACAATAATAATAGTAATAATAATAATAACAACAACAACAATAATGACTATTTGAGACTTTAGAAGTTTTAAATGATAGTTTAGAAAATGGAATGCCATATAAAGTATAAAACTCCGTTTGTCTGGGTTTTTTTTCAAATTTCAGAATCTTGTTTCCGACTTCCTGTGGCCTAGAAAGCCCATTGTGTCCTGGGCTGCATCAGAAGAGGTGTGGACAGCAGGTCAAGGCAGGTGATTCTGCCCCTGTATTCTCTTCTTGTGAGACCCCACCTGGAGTACTGTGTCCAGTTCTAGAGCCCTCAACACAAACATGGAGCTGTTAAGAGTGAGTCCAGATGAGGACCATTAAGATGATCACAGGGCTGGAGCACCACTCCTGTGGAGACAGGTTTAGAGAATTGGGCTTAGAGAAGAGAAGGCTCCAAGGTGATCTCATAGTGGGCTTCAAGTACCTGAAGAAGCTTACAGGAAAGCTGGGAAGGGACTTTTTCTAGCAAAGTCATAATAAGGACTTTCTTTGCCAAGCATGGAACTGTGGAGCTGATGTGTAAAATTTCAAAAGTAATTGTTTACTTATTAATAATTTACAAGATCAAGGAACTGCCATTCCATCTGGGTTTGCAAAAAAAAAAATCTGCCTTCATTATCAGATTTTTCTTATCTTAAATTATAAGATAATTTTATAATACATTGTACAAGTGTAAAAGGAAGAGATAATAATGGAATTATTTAAAATACATTTTTTGTCCTACATATTGAACAGAAAATATTTTTTTGTTGTGCTTCAAGAGAATAACTTATTATACGCATTAATTTCAGTAGAGTCTGTCTAAATGCAAAACTACTTAAGTTCACTATAAGATAATAGAACAAAATTTATTTAAAGATTAAAAGCTTAAAGGTGTTTTTGAAAGAACAATTATAACAAATTATTACTGTCAATAAAACATGATTTTCATCACTAGTTTAAATCTATACAAAAGATCTGAAAACATACTTCAGTTGCCAGTAAATGAAAAATCCATCAAAAGATAATATAAATGAGTGATCAAGTTCAAAGAAAAACAAAAACAACAACAGAATGTGGGTGGCACTGTCTAACTTATAGATATTTTTTTTCTTTTTAAATTAATTTCTTAAATGGAAGAGCTGACCATTCATTTAATTTTCTTATGCCATAATTGCAAAGGCTTGACTATTAGAACTCTTTGTTAAACAACAACCTCAAGGTGAGACAGAGTGCTTTAATAATCTCTTAATATATTTGCTTAAGAGAAACAACGTAATGGGATTTGGGAAAAACAGTATAAAAGGAGAAAGAGATGATCTTAGGTAAAAGCAAACCTAACTTCAATAATGTATTTTAAAATGCTAAAATGCCATGTCCACATTAAAATCTCCTAAACAATGTGAAGGTTTACTACAAAGTGTGTGGAAGAAATTATTTTCTTTTTGTATAACACAGGCCAGACAGTTTAGTCATTTTGCCATAAAGTCAGTAACTCGTAGTTTTGGACCAAGGTTAGTGCTAGAGTGTACACAAATAGCTCCAGATGAATGAGAGAGCAGGAGAGAATATTTCTGCTTTATAAGACTTGAATCATCGAATGGATTGGAAGAGTGTGGAATAATTGCTGGAGATGACTTAGAAATTAAATTTATGGTCTCATTTAAGGAATGGTACAGAACTGAGTCAAGGTGGAATGCAGCTAATGTGCAAAGAATTTGTACCATGGTGATTCCCTAGGCAACTATAAATGTTGGCAAAGGGGAGCTACCCGCCTCGAAAGGTGCCACCATCCCTCACTGGGCTTGCATTTTGAATTTTCTCTAATCTATATCTTTAAATGTGAGACAGTTTTTCACCAGTCATGGTGAAGGTCTGTATGACTAGAGTCACTCAAGCTCCACCTGTAAGGTAAAACAGTATAAAATGGTTTAAGAGAGGAAAGATGTTAGGGAAGATACCATCACAGGGAAATTTAAGAATTACCTCTGACTTCTGGGATCAGTTTACAGGCTGAGCCTCTCTTCCCCCCCACAGGGATGCCTTTGGGTCAGATTTGAACACTTGGCTATATTGAGTGAATCCCCAGGAAACTTAGAAATCTCTATAGAGTCACTTTATTACCCCATGCACGTGTAACCCTTCAGTTTAAACGTGCTTTGCAGACAGTGAATTTATCACTGGCGATCCACAATAATTTGTGCATCCATTGCTTCAATAAATTACACCGTTCATTAATCTGGCCATGAGAGTTCACAGAACACCACCAGACAGACAGCGTATTGTTAGTTGGGCATCTGGAATTGTGAGAGTCTAATAGAGGTATTGGACATGACCAGACTCTTAACACCAAATTGGGCATCATTCAGAATCTAATCCCAGCCACCCTCAGCTCCTCTAATATCTGAAGATAAGCTGGAACACAAAGGGGTTTATTTTCTGCCAAAATACTTTGCCCCTTAACACAACAAAGGGACCTTAAAGATCATCAAGCTCCAACTCCCCTGTTATGGGCAGGGACCACGCCTAGTAGACCTCTGGTCCCTCAAAGCCGCATCCAGCCAGGTCTTGAACGCTTCCAGGGAGGGGGCAGCCACAACTTCCCTAGGAAACCTGTGCCAGTGTCTTGCCATCCACAGAGACAAGAATGTCTTCCTAAGGCCTAATCTAAATCTCCCTTCTTCCATTTAAAAGACAAGAACGCTACCAAACATGAGTCAGGGCTCACATGGTCTCAAAATACCTTTTTAAAGAACAAAGATTTATCTTTTCATGCATGAGTTAATAATAAATTATATTACATGTTGTTTTGCAATAGCATAATGATAATTTCAGCCACTGAAAATATGGATGAAAAAGATAGAATACAATTCCAATATAGAAAAAACAGAAGATTATACTTGAATAGTAAATTTAGAAAAAAAACCCGCACAAACAACAACCACATAAACAAAAAACCCCAACCCAACAAACGCTGCTATAAGCATTTGAAAAGCTGCTAAACTGATAGGGAATAACAGTCTCCAAGGACACAGAGATTGAAAAAGAGTGTTCTTTTTTTTTTTTTTTTTTTTTAAATCAAGAAATGGAAAATCCCTAGACTTGCCCTAATGCCACAAATTGTCTAATTAGTAGATTTATTCTAAAACCCATGTGGGCTTGGGGGCAATCAAGGGTGCTTTGTATTGTTTATACGATAGCCAGGGAAAGTCCAGCAAAAAATCCAATAGGTAGTTTTGTGACAAAGAAAATCCATGTTTACCAACATATACTATTTACTACACACTGCTTGTCTGGGCAGTGGAAGTTGCAATTATATGACTGATTAGATTTATAATAGTGTCTTTTCTCCCTCTTTTTCCTCATAGACCTTTTTCTCCAGAGTCAAAGAGCAGAAAATATTATATACAATGTTTTAGCGTAAGTGATAACAGATTTAAAAAAAAAATACAGATTATGAGAGGTTTTTTAACTACAAGGTTCACAGGTCACACAAAATGCCTTCCAAATGTGTTACATCTCTGTAATCCTCTCCCCCAGCACCACAAGCAGGAGGGTAAGAGATGTATAATGATATAGCAAGGGACTAGCTTGTTGCTCAGTTTCTGCTTGAAATGGTGTGATTTAATTCATAGTGTCACAGACTGGGTCAGAAATAATTAGCAGTATTTTCATAGAGCTCAGTACTGAATGAGAAGAAATGGTCCTTGGAGCATCTCCCTCATGGAGGCACAAAGGGCATATGCTTTGGTTTTGCTTTCAGTGACATGTCATATGCAGTTCAGACAGCAGAGATACTTTTTTGTTTTAGATTAAAAAAAAGATGACAGTTTACGAGGCTAAAAGATATTTACTACCATATAACCAGATGTTTAATTTATCTTCTCCTTTTTGTCTATGTTAATTTAAAACCTAAGCTGTAAAAGCCATTGCATATTTTTTTTCTATAAAACAAATCAAATAAAAACAGGATCATGCTAGGTATATAGTCTACAGAAACAAGTTAAATTAAATTTACACAAATGACAAACAGCAAATACAAATGAGACTTCTAGGTCTGTGAAAAGTTCCATAGAAACAGAAAGAAACTGAAGGCATTGCAAACTATTTCAGTGCAGCAGGAAATTAAGTTTACTTTGTTATCAGTTTTTTGTATAAAAGTGATGGAATGTTCAGAAAAATAGGGAAATGGGAAGTAGATCTAGCAATACCAAGTGAGATTCATGCAGCTTAACTGCACATGGACCTCCTACCTGCTATACTCTGAGATGTACTCTCATTATTTAAGACAGACAAGGATTCATGTGTATATCTGATTCTCAGCTGATGCAAAGTGGAATAGCTCTGCTGGCTTTTGTGACACTATGATGAAGTCTATGATCAAAGAATTACGACTCTGCTTTTCACAACCGAGCATTTCTAAATTCTAAATATGCTAGGAATCTCTTTAAAAAAGAAATTGCTTAGATAAACCCACAAGCAATCAAAATACTAGAACAGCAAAACTAATGTTACAATGAGATTTTTCATATTTCCATACCAATAAAGTAGTGAGTTTGTAGTTGCTTCCTTTTTATAATTGTTTTATATGAATAATTAAATAAATTAGCTCCAAAGAAAGTTTCAATAAAGAAAATCTAAAATGGCAAGTTACCTTTGAAGATGGAATCTTATTACTAAGAAACCATGATCACAAAATATTACTAGCTGTTGTCGTAAAAATTAATTAAGAAATTATTCATTTGTTGCAAAAGTAGCACATGTTCAAAATCCACAATCAAATATAGTTTTTCTTCATTACAGTTGAAATGAAATATTTTGGTTGTATTATGGAATAAATAATGCTGATGAATTCTAAACTATCTGCAATTATATGTCCAGTTTTTTATTGAAGGAGGAGTTATTTAATGAGGAATCAAAATGTTAAATATTAATCCAATTTACAACCTTTTTTATAAAATTATTAGCTGACCACAGATTTTAGCTTCAATTTGTGTATCGCTTGAAAAAAATATATATACGCAGTTTGAACTTGCATATGAGTATATAGACACACAGGTAATCATATCTCTTTTTGTTTGCCTCTTTTGAGCTCTCCTCATTGAAGAGAAGTTTGTGACAGAATAAGCCTATTTTATTATTCTCTAATGTATTTCATACAGTAATATTTCACAGTTCAAAGCACCATTTGCTCTCCCAGTGTTCTCTGTGCTACACATATCCTTGAGAATTAGAAACTCCAATAATACACTGCATCACAGCTCCATTTAATGACTAACTTTTTTTGAGATCTTACATACTGGTAGAGTTTTATTTGACATGGGTCTAAAATGCTATGTTGCACTGCATCACAGCTCCATTTAATGACTTTTTTTGAGATCTTACATACTGGTAGACTTTTATTTGACATGGGTCTAAAATGCTATGTTCCTTAATTCCCAACACAACTGGAAGATTAACTTTTATTTGCTTATCTGTATGGATATTTAACAGAAGACATTACAGGTAATGTGGACGTTGACCTGATTATATCTTCAGCTTTTACAGCTCAGACATGAATTGTAACATTAAAAACCCCAAACAAACAAAAAAACCTCACAAACAACATTACTGACACTGAACTATATAAAACAAAACTGCATTTCATAAGCAAATACCTCAATAAGTATTTAGTAAGAGTTTTCAATTTAAAAAATAATTTTTGAAATGTTGAGGCTTTGAAATCATCTAGACTCTTCACAAATGTTCTCTCCTTCCTATTCCACACTCCAGGGAAAAGAAAATTAACAGAAAACACTTATAACTATATAAGCTAGTTGGCAGATTAAAGACTTTTTAAATAATGGATTCCTAAAATAAGGCATAGGGAGGTCAGAAGCTCTGTAATTGATTCAGTAATGCGGTTTAGTGAAATGGAAGTATTTTAAAAACATTTGACTAAATTTAAATATTAAAACAACCACAGGGTAAACCAGACTATGAAAGACTGATAGAAGTAGCTCAGTTATGAGAGGTACTTTTTCTTACTAATAACACCCTATTAATGCTAATTTCCTGTACATTATACAAGAAGACTGAAAGAGAAGCAGTCCTTGATATCTCTCAGCTGCTTCCACTTGCTCTTATGACCTTTCCATCCCTCCCTTCTTTCAACAGAAATGTCTGGGTGGCCCTGTTGAAAAGCACCTGCAAGTTAAAATTAGCCTGGGAACAGAAAAACAAAATTAAATAAAAATGCAGAATTACTCTTTTCAGCAGTCACTAACACTAACTAAAGGTGAATGAGAGCATCCTGCATCCTTTACAGATTCTTTTTTAATTACTTTTCTTTGTTTTGGTTTATTCTTCTCCTTGTTCTGTTAAATGTTTTAATTAGATTTAAGCAGATGAGTGTCTGAAAATTTATAAAATCAGTTCTTAAAATTTATAAAATCTACACTGAAACCATACACTATGACTCCAAATTTAAATATTATTTAAAAAGAAAACACCAACAGTAACACCAAAAAAAAATAACAAGAAAGTTTCTCACATAATTTTTATGTCTGCGCAAAATGACCAGCAAGTTTTTCTATTACCTGGACAGAAAGAGAAGAGAAAACAAATGGTACTTTTTGTAAAGTTGCAGCTGATGAATACTTCTTAAAACCTAACCAAGCAATGCAAACTAAACAAACCCTCTATTCTTGCTTCTCAACACTTCCATACTTTCTGAATCAGAGACAAATCTAAATATTTAATTAAATTGAGAGTTGGACCTGCCTATAAATTAAAAAGATTTTTCTGATTATTTGTTTTAAAGTACCAGTAGTTTTCAGACATACAGGTCAACTGATGTGAGGGCTACATTGGTAGAAATACCTACATGTGAATGTGTATTTAAAGCTCTTAAGACAAATACAGAAATCAGTCATAAATATAATAACTGTAGTGCCAATTTTTATTGAAGAATATTAAGCAGAAAAAATACACATTTGAAAAGATAATTTTCTTTGTATACACTACAGTGAGATGTCTTCATAGATCTTTTAAACTGATTGATGAACTAATTCTATGTCCCTTGGGAAATAAGGTTTCATTTTTTAGTAATTTAATTGATTCCCCTCTCAGTCTGTCTAGTATAAAATTACCTAAAACTTGAATTAATTGAAAGTACACCAGTGTGAGAATGGTGGAAATGAGAACTACTTCATTCCTTTTAGACACTATACTTCCAAGTAGAAGTTTATGAATAAACATGGATGCAGAAATCTTCAGATAATGCTAGCACTACAGATGTTAATTTTTTTAAAACTCAGTGGCACAAATTCTGTGAAGGGGCACACCTGCCACTGATTCCATAATATAGGGATTTTTTCTGTCTGTACAGCAATAAATCTCCAACTATTTAACACTACTCCAGCAATAAGACCCCGTAGACATCAATTTGTACACGCATTACCTGCATATAATAGCAACTTGATTTAAGAACCTCTTGTTCATTTTGTAAAGGTCGTGTACTTCACTTTCATCTTTCTATAAGCTCTTGCTAAAACTTGGGCTCCCAGGAAGGAAAGTGAGAAGTTTTCAGCATAATCTTACCTTGATAAAATTATTTCTTTTTAATGTAGATTACATACTCATTTTTTTTAATTTTTTTTTAAATATATAACATGTACCATTTCAAAGCAAAATAATTAATAGTAAATTGGTTTAATGTTTTCTGAATTATTTTAAATTATCTCAGAAACTTACAATATGATAACACTTCCACAATCACTAGCTGCTGAAAATTCAATCAATGTCAAGTTGTCTTCAAACAGACCAATATTTTGTAACCAGAATTCAAATTGCTCTTATATATCTAAATTGTCTTCTGTGACCAAATAAAGCCCAAAACTGTATATTTGGTAAAACATTATAATTCCTAGTTCCTAGGCATTTAAGTCACAAGTTTTATACTGTATAATTAGAAGTTATGTTCTAAAACAAAGTAATTACTTTTCAACTTTTTGTTTGTACATAGCTAATTACCAGTGTCTAATGGCGAAAATGCTCTGTGGAATAGACATAGTATGAGACTCTGCTGTTCATATGCAATATTGCATTTATCTTTTTTTGATCTTTGCAACTACAATCTTCTCTAATGGAGGTGCTGCAAGACTCAGTTTATATGCAGACTTCCTCCTATTAAACTGAATTACTATTGTACTTTAATTATGGTACAATAGTAGGTGAGGAGGATATTATTAGTCCACAAAGATTGTCTTATTTAACTTTTTATCAATTTACAAATATATATCTTATTGGAGACAAGACAGAATAGATGGATTTGAGAAGCACTCCTCTGATCTCTTTATAGTGGATCAAAAATTGCATCCATGCAGGAGGGAACAGTTTGAAACTAGAGTACTCTGTGCACAGGAGTTCTGGAGAAAGAGGAAATAACATTCTGTGAGATACTGAATGAGGGTGCTGAGAAGAGACTTATAGCTCTAGATCAGCAGGTCAAAATCAGCTCACAGGAAACCTGTTACCTTGAATGACTTAATTCTGTAGCCTTGGTGGAACTCTTTTAGAGGACCACACCATGGCAGATAAATGTGGTGTCTGTTGTCGTCTGTGTGGGAAATAGGCTACAGAGGACAGTGCTTGGCTGTTCATTTCATTTCCTTTAGGGATTATTTTTAGGTGCTAGTGAGTTAAATATTAAGGAATATATGTTGATATTGTAGAAAGGTGAGATGCAAATATTTGAGGCAGCTATTTAAAGTCCATGTTCTGACGAGCACCTGTGTCATAGACATATTTCAAAGGATCAGTGAGTAAAATAAAGTTTACCTGATTTTATTGGCAGTGGTGTTAGATTTTGGGTTTACACATGTATGTTTCTGTAAGAGAGCCAATAATAGGCTTGGAAAAGAAGTGTATCTTCTGGTATGTGCCTGCCAATATAGGTTATGTCTAGCTATTTAAGGGTATAGTAGCCTGCAAATCCAAGACTGACATTTTAACCTCAGAAGCAAAATTTCACACATCCATATATATGTATGTAATCACACACACAGACACAAGAATGTTTCACTTACTTGCTGGTGTCCCCTCACTAACTTAATTTCTTTTACCCTCAAAAATTGAAAAATACTATAAGAAAAAAGCATACCTGCATTTTTAATGTGTTTCTATCATGTTTAGCATAAGGCTCCAAGAGACACATCTTGCTCTAATGAAGATGATACTGTGGTTATTTAAAGCAACCCAACCATGTTTAATATTATTCAAGATCTAACATACAGTCTATAAATATTGGTTATCCATTGAATATGCATAATGAATTATCAAATTATCATAGAACTTGATTTTTTTAAAAGGAAAGGAAAAGTAGGAAAACAGATGGAAACAAAACGAGTGAAAGTAGAAAATCTGATAGGAGACATTAGGAGAACTTTACAGGTTAAGAAATAAAATCTGCTTCCAATAAGAAGATCCTGCTTTATGCTTTCATTGTGCACTGATATGCAAACCTCTGTCTCAACTCTGTCTTTTTCTTATAAAGATTCTCTGTTCTAGTCTGCATAAGTTGTTGCCTTTCTATCTTAAATTAAACAAAAAACATAAATCCATGTTTCTTACCATGAAAATAAATTCTTCAAAAGATTAATCAAGCTGTTGTTTTGAAAAGTTTGGTTGTGTCATTTATCTCATCTGTATTTCTAGCCTTTTTCCTGGAACCATTTCAGTAATGTCTCTTCTCTACCTCCATTCCACCACCCCCCCCCTCCCCCC